>NC_043703.1:1537019-1540288 GCF_006229205.1 Suricata suricatta | reverse complement strand
GGGGGACACTGAGGCCTGGGGGTGAGCCTGGAAGTGTGCTGGGGAGACTGAGGCCCGGGGGTGAGCCAGGAAGTGTGCGGGGGACACTGAGGCCTGGGGGTGAGCCTGGAAGTGTGCGGGGGACACTGAGGCCTGGGGGTGAGCCTGGAAGTGTGCGGGGGACACTGAGGCCCGGGGGTGAGCCTGGAAGTGTGCGGGGGAGACTGAGGCCCGGGGGTGAGCCAGTCTCGGGACAGGTGCCTCATCAGCCTGCGTTCACTGCAGCTGGACCGTGTGGTCTCGTAGGTGGAGCTGTAGGCCCTTTTCCATAAATCTGTCCGATTACTGACCCTCTGTCACCAGCGAGCCACAAGTTTGACTTAAGTTAGTGCAATTTTGTCCCTGTTGAAACCTCAAACTTCCCTTCCCCTGAGGAGAATCGGAAACACATAAATCTGAGAGATTTTTAGGATCTTCCTGAAAAGTAAACTTTCTTAGAGGAAAAGAAAGAAAAAGCAAAGAGTCTAGGTCCCTAAGAGCAAGGAATGGAGGTGAGGAGGGGTGAGGAGGGAAGGGAGGAGGACAACGGAGATGAGGAGGAGGGAGGAGGAGGAGGGGGAGGAGGAGGAGGGTGGAGAGGAGGAAGGGAGCAGGGGGAGGGGAGGAAGAGGGGACCCCAGTGGCCCCACAGGGTAAACAGGATAAACAACAAGAGGAGGAGGAGGACTGTCCCTGAAGAGAGGTCCCCAGGGCCCCGTCACCGATCCCACAGCCACCAGCAGAACCGGCCGCAGGGGCGCTTCCTGCCGCCGGGCGGGCTGGGCCTGGGGGACCGGGCAGCGCGGAGCATGGGGCCAACGGGGTGAGCCGGCCCCCAGGCCCTGCCGTTTCCCGGGCAGCCTCCGCACGCGCCTCTGAGCACAGGTCAGCTGGCCTCCTCCGTTCCGTCCTTTCCGCCCTCTCTGGGCAGGTCCCACACGCGCCGACCCCCTGGGGCGCCCTGGCTCTGGGCCCCACCACCCTTCTCCGCGTGGGTCACCCTGGGCAGGACAGGTCCTCGTCCCTCCGGCCCCTCCAGGGCCCTGGCCGCCGGCGTTGGCTGAGCTGCGCTCCCGCATTCGCTGAGAGAACTGACGGCCCCTAGCGCTGACTGAATGTTCGGCGGCAAAAATTAATTCTTAACTTTATGGTTATGAACTTGGCCAGTGCGATTAACTAGTAATCACCTCACTTGTATGAACATCACAATTAAAGGATAAGTTCTGCTCACAAATGGAGTGCTTTTGGCCAGTGACCGCTGCAGGCCCGGCCACAGAGCCCTCGCGGGAGCAGGTCTGGGCGGGAGCACGACCCAGACGCCTCCGGCTCCCTGCTGGGTGCCACGGACAGAATGTCGCCCGTCCCACTGGTGCGGGCGTCCAGGGGACCTGCCTGGGCAGCACAGGGGCAGCCGCACGGCTGTCTGTGTCCCCAGGCTGACAAAGCACAGTGCCGCAGGCTGATGGCACACCGATGGACCACCTCACAGCCTCCAAGGCCCAATGGGCACTGCCCGCGGGTCACCGGGCTGTGGTCCCTCCGAGGCCCGGGGGACGGCTCTTCCTCGCCTCTGCCAGCTCCTGGCCAGTGGTCCCGGCGCCCAGCACTGGCGCACGCAGCTCTCCTGCCACAGGGCCATCGTCACACCATTGTCTGCACGCATCTATCTCTGTCTCCACATGTCACCTTTATAGAGACACCAGAGACTCCGTCTTCACCTCATTCCTTCTGTAATGACCCTGTTTCCAGATGAGGTCCCAGTCACAGGTCTGGGGGTCAGGACCCGATCCTTCGGCGGGACTCCATTCAGCCCGTGACTGACACCGAGGTGTCCTCCCCTGCCCGCCTCGTCCCTCCCGTGTGCCACAAGGTCCGGTGAGGTCAGCCATTCTCAAACTTCTCAGTCTCAAGATCCCTTGACACTATTAAAAATCGTGGGAAAACACGGGGAGCCTGTCTGGCTCAGCGGGCCGAGCGTCTAACTCTTGGTGTCGGCTCCTGTCATGATCTCACGGTTCATGAGTTCGAGCCCCACGCCGGGCGGCACACTGACGGTGTGGAGCCTGCTTGGGATTCTCTGTCTCTCCCTCGTCTCTGCCCCTCCCCCACTCTCTCTCTCTCAAAAATAAATAAATAAACATTTTTTTAAAAAGTTGTGAAAAAAAAGGTTTTGTTTTTGTGGGTCATATTTACTATTGCTTTAAAAATTAAAGATATGAAAACATGTACATATTTAAAAATAACTATCATAAGCCCATTTTCCATTAATATAAGTAACATATTTGTATGAAAATAAGTATATTTTCTAAAAAAATCAGTGCAAAGAACGGCATTTTTTTTTTACATTTTTGCAAATTTCTCTGCTGCCTTGGTCAGTGAGGACAGCGGCTTCTCACCCTCCTTCCGGATTGAACCCGTTGCTCCGTGTAGTTCTGTCTGGGACACGAGAAGAGAATGCAGCCCATGCCGACGTGCGGGTGCAGAAGGGAGCAGTGTCACAATGGCCGTGTCCGCTGGCCGTGGGGGGTGTCTCCCGGGGCGGCTGTGGGACCCGGGCCGCAGAAACAGCCCCGTTTGCGACCACATCGAGGCGTACTGGTCGGCTTTGCCCTGGAAGGCCCGGTTTTGTGCTGTTGCACACTGTCACCCGGAAATCGTTGGTTCGCGAGGGCTGTGCGCATCTTCCGAGCCCTTGTAACTCTTATTAGACAATGTTTTTAATGTTTATTTTTGAGAGAGAGAGAGAGCATGAGCAGGGGAGGGACAGAGAGAGAGAGAGAGGGAGACACAGAATCGGAAGCAGGCTCCGGGCTCTGAGCTAGCTGTCAGCACAGAGCTCGACACGGCTTGAACTCATGGATCGTGAGATCATGACCTGAACCGAAGTCGGGCACTCAATTGACTGAGCCGCCCAGGAGCCCCGAGACAATTAGTTTTCAATCACACTTGCTAAGATCACCACTTCCAGGAGCACCATCTCAAGGCGGGGGGGGGGGGGGGGGGGGGGGGGGGGGGTACCTCAAGCTCACCGGAGCCTGGCAAGTTTTCCCGAATTCTTTCACCTGAATGTTCAGATTTCAGGACTGACAACAAATACTGACACTCACTCTCTCTGAAGGGACAGATGTGCGAGATGTCTGCCACGCACCCCAGTCTGAATGAGCTCCGGCGGCTGTTAGAACCCCGCCCCCCCGGCCGGGCCTGCGGTGCTGGGGGAGGGTGGTCGGCGCCGTGGCCAGCGAGCCCCTGCA
>NC_043703.1:1531632-1536919 GCF_006229205.1 Suricata suricatta | reverse complement strand
GCTGGTCCCCCAGCTCCTCCACCGGCCTGTCCGTACGGGGTCAATCACGGGGCCGCCTTCTCCCGCCAGGCCGCACCCGCCGGGGTGTTGCGTGATCATTCCCCACGGCGGAGACCGCGGGAGGATGTCGGTGTGGAGGGAAATAATAAGCAGTCGATTCAGGTTGGAGAAGCCGGCTGATGAGTGCGTTTTCCCTGGTGATTTGTGTTAAGTGCACAAAATCAAGCCAGGCTTTGTGCTGTAAGCGAGCAGCTCTTCCCGCGGACAAATATTTCCTGCCTGACAATTAACTTGCAGATTAGCGCATCTCAGATACCTACGGGGCCGACTCCCCAGCTGCCGGCGATTCCCGGAGCCTCGTCTGCCCTCGTCACGGGCCCGCAGGCAGTGAGAAGACTCCCTCGTGCCGGCGTGGGGAAGGGGCCTCCTGATGCCTCGTGACCCTGCGTCCCGCCGCTCCTTCCCGGCCTCCCTCCAGGGGCCTTCGTCATGCACCTGCGGGCCGAGAGGTCAGCTCGCGCCCAAGCGCACAGCTGGCAGGCTGTCCCCTCACGGCTGCCACTGTCCTGTCGTCCTCGAGGCTGAAGCTGGCTCTCCCTCTGGGATGCAGTCTCTGCGCTCCGGACCAGGACACGAAGCGCGGGCCCCGGCTGGAACCGCATGGCGTTTTCTCTGGAGCACACTGACAGTCGCAGTTCACTGGAGTCTGCGTTCTTGGTGCCCTGTCACTTCTGTCACCTGTGATGTCATCAGGGGTTGGCCCCACTGTCAGCAAACACGGTTCTGGCCGGCGTGCCAAGGACGCCTGGTGACGTTTCCACGGAAGACCACATCTTACGTCCTGCACAGAGCGGCAGGTCCCCATACATGGAGTCAGCTTGGTGACCTGATGGCCGAGATGCTGTAACCAGCCCTGAAGCCGCCTTCCACCAGCCAGTAGACGGAAGGGATGAGGGCATGGCTCGCCTGCCTGCCAGCCGCCCCTTCTTACTGAGGCCAGCGTTCACACCCCAAAAGTCCAACAGACACCCGAGACTTGTCACGACGCATTATTGTCTCAACAACCTGTAAGGAGGGCAGTGACCCCACCACTTGTAATTTGTTAAAATCCCAATTCAGTCGTTCCCACCAGCTTGGGTGTGTGACTGCCTTCTTCTTCTGCCAAAGGGTCTGAGTTCGAATTCTTGCACTGTCAGAGGCTGACTCACCAGTGAGTGCGTGCGATTCAGCTAATTTGCCATAAGTTGAAAAGTTTGTAGTCCTTTATGTTGGGTCCGAATATAGGGAGACAGGCTAGAAGGCCATTGTGTTGGTCATACCCTGTCACGTAAATGGAGTATGCATTTTCAAGTATAATCCAATGGCCTGGTACATGTTCCCTCCAATGAGAAATCTGACTTTCGTTAGTAGAAGAGGAAGAGAGACCCAAAGGGTATGTTTGGAGGGGAGGGTGGAAAAGAGATTGTTGTCTCTCTGATGGAGATGTCGGCGTCATTTCAGACTCCAGTCCTGCCTTTCTAGTGACTCCAAACAAAAATCATCTGAACCTAATACAGACTTTATTTCATGAAAGAAGGTAACATCCCAAAAGAATCAGAGGATATTTCTTGGACTTTCTGGATGAGTGAGGATGTTTTGTTGGCATTCATGTTGCCAAGGGCACTCTCTATGTCCTTCAGGTAGAATGTCATTAGAAGTAGACACTGATTTAGAGAAGAGGATTATACTCTCTGTGAAATCAGAGGTTTTTCAGACCACTCTGAACAGCATGAGAAAATGCTGGAATGTGGCAAAAGGCCCTGGCAAAAAATGGGGGAAGAGAAATTAGTCCAAGGAGGGCCCTGGGCCTCACATCAGACGGACCTCGGACAAGTGAGCAACCAACGGGAGAAAAGAGACGTAATTCCAGGGAAAGCCAGGTGTGTGACTAGTGTGTAGGGCTGTCACGTGCTGTGTAGACAGACCGTGTAGGATGGACGTACGTGGTCAGAGAGCTGAGCTGTGAGTCTGGGACAAGAGATAAAACTCCGGCGGTGACAGTGGCCCCCACACGCATGGCCAGTGCAGCTGCGAACAGGGAGACAGACTTGATGCAAGAAGCAGGATCAGTGAGAAACTGAGGAATATGGTGGAAGAACCCTAGAGATGAAGGGAAAGATGACGACCAGTGGGGGCCTCGAGCTTAAGAGGTGACGTGAAACTACAAGCGTGAAGCGATCTGAGTCTAGAGTCAGATGTGAGGATGCGGGAGGGTGAGCAGCGGCCAACACCAGGCCCCGGACGGATGAGAAGATGCCCGACCACTCCTCCAACCAGTGAGCCAATGACAGATTCACTGCAGAGCCGGGACACGTGTGGGGACAGCCAGCGTGCGTCCGGAGCCCTGGGTGTACATTCATTCTGAAGGGCCTCTGTCCGCTGAGTCAAAGTAAGGTTCAGCCCAGCCTCCTGTCTGGCCTCCGCTTTGGGGCCAGGGGTGTGGTCTGTGCCTCCAGCTGTGAGGCCGTGGGCAGGAGAGCTGGGGGGCTCCACACAGCGCCCTGCACGCCGCCCACCAACGACCGCCACGTGGGTGAGTCCAGACACGACTGAAGAGATGTGTGTGTGCGCCCGTGTCACCGTCCCCACTGTGCCTGGGACCTCGCGCACTGTGTGGTCGGGACGTATGCCACTCAGATACGGCGTCTGCCTCCCGGACGCACAGGAGAACTGCGTTTCCTGCAAGGGGTGGCCTGCCGGTGACAAGGACAAGGACACGTGTCCCTCTGGTGTAGGCACACTGTGGGGTGAGGGCTCCACGGCCCCTTCCTCCGCGATTGTGGAGCACTGGCTAATATGGATGGGGCATGAGATAGAAGCTTCTGGAATGCTGCGCCAGCGCCTGAAGAACGGCCCTGCAGAGCCCCCTGGAGCCACGGCTGAGCCACCAAGCGCTGAGAAACGAAGGGAAGGGAGTCGTGCGAAGCCACTGAGGCTTTGGTGCCGGCGCTCAGGCGGCAGAAGGGGACCTGCCCTGGCGGAGGCAGCACCTGCAGCTCGTCACCCTTGGGTCCAGGCGCGGGGACGCCTCCCGAGCCGGGACAGGCCCGGGACTGCCGTCAGCGGACGCAGAGCCTCCCGAAGGAAGGCCATCTCCGAAGCACGGCGCGCAGCCCCCGGAAAGCACAGCCGAGGCTCAGCGCCCCCCGAGCTCCTGCGGGAGAGATGGCCGGGCGCTGCCCCCGCTCCACCTGCCTGGCCCTGGCAGAAGCTCCCGTCCCGTCAGGCGCACACCCTCGGCGCCCGCTGCAGGTGCGCCCCGGAGCCCCGAGGCCACCCGGACCATGGGGGCCGGTGCGCCCCCCACCAGGGCGAGCCCCACAGTCGTGCACACGCCTCCTGCTGCTGCCTCCCGGCGGCAGCTGGTCGCCCAAGGAGGCCCACGGCAGGGTGGGGGCTTGGGTGGTCAGTGCTGGGAGGGGAGCGGCCCCCCCTCTGGGGAGAGAACCCGGGGACACCAGCTGCCTGTCAGTCTCCCCGGAATGGGAACGTGAGTGCCTGGCCAGGACACCTCCCACGCCTCCACTCAGATGCCAGAGGAGGGGGAGGGGCAGGGAGGGGCGGGGAGGACCCGGGGGGAGGGGCGCACATCCCCACTCCGGCCCAGACCCGCAGGTCCACCTATAAACGCCAGTCCGGCTCGGCTCAGCTCCCACGGGTGTGCCGTGTGGGCCAGAGCGGAGGTGCCGGGAGGCACACGTGGCCAGGCGGATGCGGGCTTGGCCTCGCCACCACCCTGCCCGGCAGGGCGCCGAGTGCAGGACCTCCTTCCCGGCCTCGTCCTCTGCAAGGAAACAGAGAAGGACAAGACTGCAGCTGCGCAGACGGTGGGGTGACGCACGTCCTGCGCAGACAGTGAGGTGACGCACGTCCAAGTTCTCACTGAGCAGTCTCTGCTCTTACGACTCGGACACTTCTGAGCAGCGTGCACGGCAGAGAGGGCGTCCAGCCTCCGTGACCCACACGGGCCCCTGTTGGCCGTCAGCCGGCCTCGTGGGGCTGACCGAAGGTCGTCCTGTCCCCACCTGCCACTGTCCGTGTGACCCGCATGGCCACGTGTCCCCACTCGGGCCCGGCCTCCCGGCACACGGCCTTCTCGCCCGTGGCCCTTGGGCGGCACCTGCCAGGCCCTGCGTCCTCAAGAGCAGCCTCTGCAGGAGCCCCGACGGCGGCGGCCACGTAACCGGAGGGGAGTGGCTGTGAGCAGGTGCTTCCTTCCAGAACAGGCGTGTGCGCGCTTCAAGAACTCGGCTACCCCAGGAAGATGCCTGGCCAACCGACCCCCCTGTCCTGTACGTGCCCCGGGGGCCCTTCGAGGTCTGGGGCCGGTGGGAGACGCGGACTGTGTGTCCGGGTCACCGAGACCCTTGCTGTGCAGCCAGTGCTGGGTCCTCAGAGGGGTTCTTTGTTTTCTTTTTCTGCACTCCTGTCCTTCCTGTTGAAATGTGACACTCAAATTTGAGACGGGCGCAGAGATCAACAGCCCCGCCGGCCCCTGTCAGCCCGGGTGTGATGGCACCGTCTTCCTAAATTACCGCTAATCCGCCGGGGTCTCTGGATCCGCAGCCTCCCTTGAGCTGTTTGCTCACATTCGGTTAACACTTTACGTCTCCCCTTCCGAGGTGTCACTGTTTGCCATTTAGTGAGAGGCAGGACCGTGGGAGCCGCGAAGTGTGCGGGTTTGGGGTGCGGAGAGAGCTGATTAGCTATTCAGGGGGAGTCCCCTTACCGCGAGCCGCGAGTGCGGCGTAGAGAACGCTTCTCCCTTCCCAGCAAAAATCTTCTAATTATGTTGTCAGGCTTGCTGTTGGGCTCTCCCCCTGTGCCATTAAGAAAGCGTTTTCTGTGTTAAGAAAGAGATTTCCAGATTGTGATGCTATTTGCTGATTTTTTTTATTGTTTAAAGAATCTGTATGTATTAAACCAAACATTAAAAAATGATTCATGTGCCGCACATTACTTGGGACGTGGCCTGGCGACACGGTGGGGGGTGGCGCGGGTGGAAGGGGTGCATGGGGAGCTTGCAGGGGGGCAGGTGGGGGCTGGAGCGGGCACGTCAGTGCGCCGTGACCCAGAGACCAGGGGGTCAGCAGGTGCCTTAGCGCAGAGGCCGGGGGATCCCCGCTAACAAACATTCCTGGTCGGTACGTGCTCTTCACCCGACGGAGAACAAGGAGCTGGTGCCCAGACGTGCCCTCCTGAGGTCCCCGTCCCTGCTTGGAAGGGAGGAGTCACGTGGCCAGGAGAC
>NC_043703.1:1527664-1531532 GCF_006229205.1 Suricata suricatta | reverse complement strand
AGGGCTGGAGGGACAGGGAGAGGGTTGGGGGGCATGGGGAGGGCTGGGGGGCAGGGGGAGGACTGGGGGCTGGGGGAGGTGTGGGGCAGGGGGAGGGGTGGGGGCAGGGGGAGGGCTGGGGGGCAGGGGGAGGACTGGGGGCTGGGGGAGGTGTGGGGCAGGGGGAGGGCTGGGGGCATGGGGAGGGCTGGGGGCAGGGGGAGGGCTGGGGGGACGCTGCTCTTTGAGGGCAGGCAGTGTCTTCCTTCACACCATCTACTACCTGCTAATTTAAATAATTAAGCAAGGAGCTTTTTCTGCATGAGCCAGGGCACAAAGAGCGGTACCCAGAGATTGCGTTGTAACAAATCCCAAAAAATCTTGGAACCGAAGCTCCACATGCCGCGTAGCAAATACACAGCATTTCTGGGGGTCTCCTCACTGGTGCCCGTACGTGCTCCTCACCAGGGCTTGTGCCCCATTTCTCTTGCCTCTTATGGGAGGCGTCTAGACGGTTCCATTTGGAATTAATGTGGCTGGGAGCTTGGTTACCACACCCGCTGGTGTGTTTGCAGGGACGGGAGCGGCGTCTCGTAGTTCTGCCTGCAGGTCAGGAGGACTCGGCCAGTCATCAGTCCCTGAGCAGCCGGTGGGGTGATCTGCAGGGAGCATTGAGTGTCGTGGCCTCCTGGGGGGGGTGTCTGCGCGGCCGAACTGCACATGGGCCACGTCAGCCCTCCCCGCCTGGCACCTCGGACAAACGCTTCACCTCTCTGAGCTGAGCCTTACAGACACG
The DNA here is from genome assembly GCF_006229205.1 of Suricata suricatta. Classification (NCBI taxonomy): domain Eukaryota; kingdom Metazoa; phylum Chordata; class Mammalia; order Carnivora; family Herpestidae; genus Suricata; species Suricata suricatta. Next base: position 1,530,757 of record NC_043703.1, on the reverse strand, counting down.
GGCGAAGACTCGCGTCAGGGTTGCTGTAGGCTCAGCACCAGTAGGTGCTCATTAAATCGCACGGTCTCTGAATGGCTCGGTCAGCTGGGGCTCAGTGACAGGGCTGCCCGGAGGCGGGTTTCCACTGTGGATCTCTCTCCTTCTGGGTTCATTGTGTTGTGTCTTCTCAATGAGCAATACACACACAGAACACGAAACACACAGGAGTCAAGTTCTCGGGTTCATCCCTTTGAAGCCCGCCACTTCCGCTTCTGCATTTCGGGGGGGACCCCAGGAACGGAGCTCACTCAACACTGGGCCATAAACCCAGGGAAAAGGAGGACCCCCCGCAGCGCACCTTGTTTGCAGGGATCAGCTCAAGTCCCCTAACCAGGCTGCTGTTACCTGGTTATTTTCAATATTTTACATTGAATCAAGGCTACCGTGTGGATGTTTGAACACACATAGTTTGCACATGAGTCAGCGTATATGACAGATAAATTCCCTCAAGGCCAATTTCTGGGTCAAAAGGTAAATGTATTTTTTTTATAGGAAATGGCCAAACTGCTCTCGGTAGGCTCGTGCCCACCTGCCTTCCCTCAGACCCCATCAGGGCGCGGCATCGCCCGCGTCTGCCGTCCGTACCAATTCAAGGTGCGCTCCGACTCTTGATCTTTGCCAATGCAGGATGGAAATGACGGTGTCTCTCTGTGGCCCCCAATTTGTGTTTCTCTTTTGATGAGTAAAGTTGGTGGTTTTGTGTGTAAGAGGCATTTGTGTCTCGTTTTCTGTGAACCGTCTGCTTATACCCAGGACCACTTATTCCAGTAGATCGCGGGTTTTCTGCTCATTGATTTGTGGAAGTTCTTTATCTACTAGACAAATTACCACTTTATGGTATGAGTTTGAATATTTGATCTGGTTAGTCATTTGTCTTTTCTCTTTGTTCCCGTTCCTTATTGTAATTGACCTTTTTTTTTTTTTAATGTTTTGTGTAAGGTGAGGCAAAGTCTTCTTAGGTGTGACACCAAAAGCATGATCTGTAAGAGAAAAAATGATAAATTGAACATAATCTAAATTAAGGGCTTTGGCTCTTGAAAGGACACTGTGGAGACAATGGGAGACACGTCACAGACTGGGCGAAAACATTTGCAAGCCATACACGTGATGTGCGAGGAACTCCTAGAACTCAGTAATTAACAGACAAATCCCCCAATTTAAAAAGTGGGCGTAAATATCTGAACAGACATTTCACTGAAGGAGAGACACAAACGGCCGGTGAGCACGGTAAAGGACGTGCAGCACATCAGTCACCGGGAAACGCAGACCGAAGCCGTAGGCAGGGCGTCCGCGGCTAGACCGACCGCAAGCGCCAGGACGGACGGAGAGACTGGAGTTCCCACGGGTTGCTGGTGGGGACACTGGATGGCGTGGCCGCGTTGGAATACACGTCGTCAGCTCCTTGAAAAGGTGACACGGTTTGCCATGTGGCGTGGCCGTCTCGCTTCCCGGTGTCCACCGGGAGACCCGTGTGCAAGCACGTGTCCACACCACGCCCGGGGCCACACACGTCCCGGAACGTCATTCAGGAGGATGGGGGGGCACGCCGCGGACGCACCCGGCGGTGCGCAGCTCACAACCGCTCTCCTGAGTGAGAGAGAGGCACACGTGCGCCTCTGTGGACACGGCCTTCCAGAAAGTGCACACGCGCCTTCAGCGGTGGGTCGGAGCTGCTGGGAGGGCCGAGGCGGACGTCAGTGACCGCGTGTGTGGTCTGGGTTGTGGCGGCGGCTTCACGGGGGCCCACGCGTCAAAGCCTCAGGCGGGACGCTTCCCGAACGGGGCTTTCCCGTACAACAAACAACCCCAACGACCTGTCCAGGAAAGGGGGAGATTGTGTGGGGAGCGAGCTCGTGGGTTCAGGGTCTCGGGGTCATGAAAACAATTCTGTTTCTTCTAGTATCTTCTGTAAAGACACAGAGACTTCGCAGCTTCCTCCGCCACGCGTGGGCGCTCCTCCCTGGGGTGTGCACAGGAGAAGCCGGCTGGTGTCCCCAGCCAGGCGGGTGGTGGGCTGTAAAAACGGGTCTTCTGCACACTCCGTGTCGTCTTCACGGTGCAGCTTAAGCCCTGACTGTATCCGGCTCTGTTTCTTTTTGGTCTTTGTGTCTGTATGCTTTTGCACCAGGACCACCCCCTTCTGATCTGTAGCTTTCAAAATACGTTTTCATGTTTAATATGGAACCTCTAGTGATTTCTCTGTTCTAATTTTCAAAACCTCTGACTATTCCCGCCGATTTTTTTTCATATCAAATTCAGGGCCCGTGTGTCTAGTTAGGAGCACCTCCTGCCTGTGCTCTTTGAAAGGTGGTATCGATCAGGTTGTGCACAGCGGTGTAGACCACCTCGGGGGAGGACAGCTTGATGCCCTTGACTTGTCCCGTCCAGACCCCCTTGTCCTAGAGCCTTTCCGTGGCTCTTCTGTCTGTGCTCTCCAGTATTTTCATTTTCTTCGTATAACAACGGGTCTCCTTTACAGTCAGGCCAGTATCGTAGGCCCCTGTGGGAACGTGAAGACAGAGGGGCCCCGGCGCGGCCCCTGCTGCTTGCTGAGCGGCTCCCGGAGCCTGGTACCCTGTCTGCAGCCCCGCCCTCCTGTCACCCCAGACTTCACACTCTCGCCGAGACAGCCTGGCGGGATTGGCAGATGCACACAGAGCGTGCAGCGTCCAGGCTGGCCCAGCTGTGACCCTGCGGCCGGCCTGGGCGCCCGGGCACCGAGGGCTCCGGGAAGCAGGCCGGCCTCCTCCACGGCCCAGCCGCACCGCCGCGCTCCCTCCCTAGGCTTGAGCTGTTTTCCGATTCTTGACCCCCTGGGCCGCCGTGCAGCCCGCCAGCACTGCTCAGTACGTGGGGGCCGAGCAAACCCCCAGCGGGCCCAAAGCACAGACCTCAGCGCCTCCTGCGGCGCCCCTAGCGCCCTGCTCAGTTGTCAGAGTGGTAACAGCTCACACCAGGCCCGGCCCCGCCGCTCCGTGGAGCAGGCGCAGCGCTGTCCCGCGGCCCCCGTGTGCACACGAGGAGACCGAGGGAACCGGAAGCCCCCGGCTGGGA
>NC_043703.1:1493226-1527564 GCF_006229205.1 Suricata suricatta | reverse complement strand
GAATGGGAAGGGAGGAGGGGAAGGGGAGAGGAAGAAGAGGGGAGGAGAAGGGAGGAGGAGACAAAGAAGGGGAGGGGAGGGGGGAGGGGAATAAGAGGGGGGAAGAGGGGAGGGGGAGGAAGAAGAGGGGAGGGGAGGGGCAGAGGAAGAGGGGAGGGGAGGGGCAGAGGAAGAGGGGAGGGAGGGGAGAGGGCTGCGGTTGGGGTCCGCAAACAGCAGCGGAAGTGCAGGCAGCCACGCCCCACAGAGGTGGCCCGTGGGGGGTGCAGCTGGTCCCATCTGTCCGTCAGCCCCTCGGGACTTGCGTTCACCGACAACGTCACGAGCCTCCAGTGTGCAATTACAGTCAGAAGTGCCTTCTCACTAAGGTACATAATGATGCATGCTGAGAATGTAATTAAAATATTGTGGGAGTTTAAAAATAATACTCTATTAGGATAATACCCTAAAATGGCTAATCCAGAATGAGTGCTTCCGGCTCTGATTGCCAGTCTGGTCTGGTATAGGGCTCTTCCCCCAGCGTGTGCGCCGGACCCGGCCGTGACATTTGAAGGTCTCTGCTCCCTGTATCCACAGGCAGGGCCCCCGCCGCCTGTGCTGTTTGAAGTCCCAGCGGCAGGACCCGGCAAGGCTCCTCTAAATGCCATTGCCGTCCGTTCCGTGAGGACAGACCGGACTCCTGCCCGGCGACCTTTCAGCCCTGCTCCCACCAACTGCTCAGATCAGCGGTCCGTGACCCAGAGAGCACGCAGGGCCCCAGGGTGCTGGGTGGGTGGGGTCCCCAAGAGCGCACAGGCACCCCTTGCTGGCTGGGGAGAGGCCCAGTGGGCAGTGAGGCAGCAGGGCGTCCTAGGAGTCCAGGCTGGACGCTGCACCATCAGCTGCGACGGGAGGGCCTTGCCCAACCCCCCAACTCCAGGCTTGACCTCTGAGGGTCCACAGCCATCACCCCCCGAGGCTGCTGGCTGGAGGCTCCGCTCCTGCCACGGGGAACCCCGGGGCTCACATAAACCTGTCTCAGAGTTGTTTTCTTACTCCTTTGTGCTAATAAAAATGAAGTAAAATTATGGGCGGCCCTGGGCGGCTCAGTGAGTTAGGCGTCTGACCCTTGGTCTCAGCTCAGGTCATGATATCAGAGGTCATGAGTGTGAGCCCTGCATCGGGCTCTGTGCTGACCGTGCAGAGCCTGCCTGGGAGTCTCTCTCTCTCTCTCTCTCTCTCTCTCTCACTCTGCCCTTCCCCTGCTCACTCTCTCTCTGTTCTTCCCCTGCTCACACTCTCTCTCTCTGTCTCTCTCAAAATGATAAACAACAAACTTTAAGAAAACAAAGTAACATTAAAAAACAAGACCTAGCAGGGAAAAAGAAGACGGGCCAAGAATCCCCTGTGGCTCACACAGAGGGTGGCCCGTGGGCCCCGCTTACTCCTGCTTATGCGGGAGGTCACCACCGGGCCACACCTGCTTGGAGCCCCGAGTGCTCTGGGCCCTCCTGGGCTCTCAGCCTCACACCCGGCCGTGGGGAGGCCCAGAGGCAGGGCTGCCGGGCTGGCTCTCTCCCAGGCTGTGACCCCAGGTCGAGGCCGTCCTGGGCGCTCCTCGGCCTGTAGGCACAGTTCCCCAGCGTCTGCCTCCCTTGTCACATGGGGCCTTCCCTCCGTGGATGCCTGTCTTTGCATCTCTTCCACTGTCATCGGAACCCCAGGCATTGGAGCCCCCACCCCACTGACCTCATCTCTAACCACACCTGCAGGACCGACCCTGTGTCCAAACCAGGTCATGTCCTGAGATGCGAGGGTAGGGACTGCAGTGCGTCCCTTTGGGAGCCACATCTCAGCTCATAACAGAGGTGTGTGGCGTTACGAAGCCCGGAAGCCGGTCCCTCACAGAGGTAGAGGCCCCCCACCCCAGGGTTCAGCTGCTGCCCCGAGGGCAGGAGCACAGGGTGCGGGGGGGGGGGGGCCCAGGGAGAGCCCTGCTTCTCCCCAAGCCTGCCTTGGACTGTCCCCCATGCTTCCCACTGGCCGAGCTGCCGAAAACCAGAGCACAGAGAACTCGGAAGCCAAGTTCCCTGCAGGCGGGCAGAGCCGTGTGGGGTGGCAGGCTTGGGGGCGGGGGGCACAGAGCTCCATCCCACCTGCGTTCCGCCCATGCCCGCCTCTGCGCCCTGCTGGCCAGCGCTCCCCGCGGTCCGCTTGCCCCACCTCCCGCCTGGCTTCTCACGTGGTGGTGGCCCTCGAGGAACAGGGAGTTCAGAGTGTGCCGGGCAGTGGGGACGTTCTGTCCAGAGAAGAGGCCAGAGGAGTGTCCAGGAGCTGTCATTCACACGCCCGTGTGGACGCAGAGTCTTCATGTTCCCAGCCGTCCTCCCCGTGCAGGCAAAGCTGCGTGTCCCGTCTGCTGGGTCCGGACAGTGCACGGCATTGCAGGCATGACACAGGGGGCCACCATGAAACGCACAGAGGGCGTGGCCCGCACTTCCGTCCCGGACAAGAGACCAGAGTTACAGAGTGTCTTCCCTGCTCCCGCAGTGGCCGGGCACAATGTCCTCTGGGCTCGAAGGCCCTGGACTTACTCATGGCTGGTCCAGGAGCTTGGACGGGGGCCGGGGTGGCAAAGGCTGAATCCAAGGGGGACGGGGCCCTGATTGCTGGACAGTTGGGGAAAGGGCGAAAGATCCCAGGTGAGAAGTGGTACTCATAATGCTTCGTGGCCCAGACATAACGTGTCCAAAGGAGGGCCCCACGGCCCAGTGGTGATCTTGGAGCTGTGAGCACCAATCAGTGTCCCTCCTCCACACCCAGACCACCCCGTGGGCACCTGTCTCTGGGCCCCTTCTCCCCACGTGTCTGGGCTTTCCTCGAGGGCCCCTCAAAAATGCCACCAGGATACCCTGAAGCTGTGACTCCTGCACAGGCTGCTGCTTCCCTCTTAGGACCATCCGCTGCCGCATGTGACCGCTCATTAGCCCGGGACCCCTGCGTCCCCCGCGTCCGCGACCCAGTGGAGCGGCCAGGAGCAGAGAGCAGCGGCCGGCTTACCCCTCGGCCCCACGGATGGAAGGGTTTGCTTTTTATTTTGTTTCTGTCTGCTTTGTCTTGGGAGCGAGCTCTCTGGTCTGGGCTGTGGTTTGTTGTGAAGGTGGGTGTGGACAGCAGGAGGAGGCCAAGGTCAGGCACGATGGAGGCGAGCCCGCACCCCACCAGGCAGACGCTGTGAACCTCATAAATACTGCACCTCGTTCTCTGTGCAGCCGCTCTTCTGAGAGCACCACGCACACGCACCCGCACTCCACGTGCAGCAGGGGACCAGCTGGCGCCGCCCGAGAAATCCGTCTCTAGAGGGGCCCTCAGGACCGCAGAGACCGGCTTTGTACCCACCTGACACCGGAGCCGCACTCGGCACAGTTCTGTACTGACGGAGCCTCGGCCCGCCGTCCGGACCGGGAACGCGGGGGTCATTCTGCACGGAAGCCCCGTGTTCCGGGCTGGCAAGCGAGGGGAGCACGCTCTGGCCCGGGGACTGGGTGGGATGCGGGCCGGGTGCCGCTGGGCCCACGCACGTGCAGGTGGACCCAGGTCTTCAAGGCCCTCTGCAGGCCTGGTGTCCAGCACGGCCGGGCCCTGAGTCCCTGATCCCCGCGAGGAACACCTGTGACTGCTCCACAGCCATAGGGCCTCTCTCCCCGGCCTCGGGGCCCCTCCAGGGAGAAAGACCTTCCCGGTGCAGCGAGTGCGGGATGTGAGTCCTTCCGTCTGCTCTGGGCTAATAATGGTGATGACCCCCACCACGGTTACCATCACCACCACTGTCACCACTGTCACCACCACCATGGCCACCACCATGGCCACCGTCTCCACCACTGTCACCACCACTATCACCATCACAGTCACCACTGTCACCACCACCACTGTCACCACCACAGTCACGTCACCACCACCACTACGGCCACCACCATGGCCACTGTCACCACCACTGTCACCACTATCACCACCACAGTCACCACCACAGCCACCACCAGTGTCGCCACCACTGTCACCACTGCCATGGCCACCACTACCACCATATTGGCCACCACTCCTGCCACCATCTGCTGAGTGACTCTTGGGCTGAGCACGCCATCTCGGCTGTGACAGCTGGTCTTCGCCCAGGCCCAGGAAGCGGTTCTTGCTACTCTTGTTTACCGTAGGAGACAGCCGCTCAGAGCCTGGGGATAACTTCTAGGGCAGGTCCCTAGAGCCAATCGCACATACGGGTCAGCCTGGTGCTGGGGCAGGTGTGGACCTGGGTGTCCCCTCTGGGAAGTCGACCCCGAGGACAGCCAGCCTGTCCAGCAGGCCCCTTTGGCGCCTGCCTCCCCCTCCCCCCTGGCCTCTTCCCGTCGGTCTCACTGGGCCCTTTGCTGAGGACGCACGGCTTCTGTTTGTCTAGCCTCTCCCATTCAGTTTGATGCTGCCCATTCTTATTCAAAAAGCAGGTGGATTCGATGGCTTAGAAAAACTCGTTTTTAAAATATAACTCTTTGTTCATTTTCTGTGGACCATGGGGCCATGTAGAATGAAGATGGCTGAATTTCCACGGACAGGGCGACCTTCTGACCCGAGGGCCTGTGAGTCAACAAGGTAATTCCACTTGCAAATTACCTCTGTCTGAAGGCTGGCTGCAGCTGGGAAAACATGGGCAGCCACCGGCCAGGCCGCAGGGCAGCGCCTCCCTTGGCTCCGCTCAGCTGCCTGCACGCCACGGGCGACAGTGCTGACTGTTACCGGCCGTGGGCCAGAGCTGTGCGCGCTGTCCAGTCACAGAGCCGGCAGTCCCAGGAAGGAGCCGGGCTCGCTCCCACTCCACAGATTCCCAGGTGGACGGGACCCTGTGCCCACAGCCAGCGGGCACTGCGTCCAGGCGCGCTGGCCTCGCCCGGAGATGTGCGGCCCGGGGACGGGGAGACAGGGCGGTGGGCAGAGGTGGACCGAGAACTACCAGCCGCAGCTTAGCCAGAAATACGGTGGAAAAGTGAGGGCGAGGCAGGGGCTGTTAGCACCTTCACCGCGCACACCAGGAAACCCCATGCCATCACTACTCCTGGGGGCTTTCCTGGGCCGGCAGCTGCCTTGGCTTCGCAGGAGAAAGGAGACCATTTGTGATTCTGTGAGAGATTTCCTAACAACAGCTTGCAGACTCTCCCCTTCCCCGCGGAAGAGCCAGGCTGCCCCGTGATCCGCTCTCCCCGTGAGAAGGTGACCAGCAGACTCGTCACCTGTGCTGAGAAGAACGCATCACATTAGAAAGCAGTTCACCCGGTTTTCAGCCCCGTGAGGTTCAGAGACGGCTCACATCCCTGCTACCAGCCCTGCCCGCCCCCGGGGCGCCGGGCCGCCTGAGGGTTGTGCCCGCCCCCTGCAAGGCCGTCTGTGTGGCCGGCCCCATACACACCGCGGCTCCTTCCTTCTTCCAGGTGTTTCTCGTGCACAGAATGTAGGCCGGGATTGTCTGTCCATCTGACAGTCTGTCTTTTAATGGAGGGTCAGCCCGTTGTGTTAAGGTAACAGGTAGTTCCTTGGTTTTACGTCTTCCATTCTGAAGTTTACGGCACGTTTATTTTGTTATTTAGCGTGTTGGGTCTCTGCGGGTGTGACCAGGCGCTGTCTTTCCATCCCTGATCCCTGCACGGTCGCTCCTTCCTTCGTACCAGGATTCACGCAGCCCTCCCGCCCTGGGTGCAGTCGGTCGTGAGAAAGACACGGGGACCCTTCCGGGGAGCCCCCGACCCTGGCTCCGCTCGGCGAGACAGGGGTTGGGAGAGCTTCGTGCCTGCAGCCCGCCGTCCGCCGGGCCTCAGCCCGCCGCCGCCCGCCGCGCGGGCCCTCATGTTGTCGATTTGACATTGTCCTTCTGGATGTTTACGGCTTTGCCTGGGGTGCGTGTCTTCAGTTTCTGAGTGTTCACTGAGCACCTGCCTTCCTCCCTCCCCGGGAAGCCGCCGCACCGCCGGCGTTCATCTGCGTGGGTCTCCTGCGGTTCGCTGCCCGGCATCAGCGTCCGCGCTCAGTGCTGCGGCCTCACGGACTTCCCCAGGAAGGCACTCCGAAAACGCGACTCCGCGAAACTAGGCTTCGGTTGCCTCGACACGCTGTGGGCGTCTTGGGCCGCATCCCCCTCGAAGAGTCTAGAAGTTTCTTCTGTCACCCTTAGGCTTTCAGCCCAGACGGGAATCGATACCTGCCTGATTCTTCCGCATCCGTAATTCACGTGTCTCTTCCTTCTGGGGTCCTGAGGGACTTGCCCCCTCTCCTGCTGTGGGGCCTCCCCGACTACCGGGCTGCGGGTCTCCAGCTCTTTCTGCTTGTCTAATGCCTGTCCCCCTTATGGCCCTCCGTCTCCTCTGGGGACTCTCGCTTGTTGGCCGGAGGGTCTTTGGACCCCGTGGTCCTTCCCTGCCCTTGGCGGTATCTTGTCTGCTCTGTCCGTAACGCAGGCTTGCTTCGCTCCTAACCGTTCTCTGCTCCCGGGCGCCCGATGACCGTTTCTCAGTGGGACCTGGGTATTGGCTGTGCTGGACTCGGCTCTGATGTCCGTGTCCTCAGAGGTGTGTCCCGAGTGTTTGACTGGGGCACAGGTCCAGCCATGGGCAGCCTGCGTGGGTCCCCGCCCTCAAGGCTCGGACAGCTGCCTCGGTTCCAGGCTCCCACCCAGCCCGGAGGGGTTGGTGGGAAAGGCCCGCCTGTTCCCCATCAGGGCCCAGATCCACAGGACCACTGCAAGCCGGCCGGGGCTGGGGGGGACCCACACCCGTCTTCCGGGTCCCAGGCACGTGGCTCCACGCCAAGGCGCCCGTCCTCGTGGCTGTTAGTGGGCGTGGAGACACGAGGGGGCTGTGAGGACTGTTGGGGGCAGCTGCCCTCAGAACCCCCACGGAGCACCGTCATCCTTTCCTGCATCCGAAGACACAGCCGGGCACCAGCGACGGCCGCTAGAGGCTGGCGCAGCGGCCCACTGATGACTCAGAGCCCGTCTGCCCGCTCGGAGCTTCGTCCGCCCCGTTTCTGGCTGCTTGGGCTCCGCATTAAGGAACCGTGTGTTTTAGCCACCTTGTCTCATTAAATCGTCCTAACACTGGGTGAACTCGGCATTTTTGTTTTCCCTTCTCAGATGAGAAAATGCAAGTGTCAGGAAGTCATGTGGCCCCAGATGCTGAGCAGGCCAGTAGCAGAGTTGGTGTTTGAACCCACGCCTGTCTGGGTCCAGCTCTTTCACGGCACCTGTGACACTCTTGGTCCGCACGTGTGCCTGGTACCTGCCTCCTCCAGACGCCAGCCCAGGAGGGCACCTCGAGTCTTTCCCTCTCCGCTGTGGCCCTAACACCGGCCCGCCGTGGGAACTGTGCCCGGGGACTCTGTGCTGGGCCCATGAGAAAGCGGAGGACCCTCTCGCAATCTGTCAGTGACGAAAGCGCTCCTTCTCTGCATCTACTCCCCTGCTGGCTTTGCCCAGGCGCAGAGGACAGGCTGAAGGCAGGTGTGGGGACATGGGAATTAGCCCGGCCCTCCGGATGGTTCTGGACTGGCCAAAGGACATAGGGAATGAGCTGAGCCCAGAGAGGTTGGGGCCTGCAGGCCTGGCCTGGTGGCCAAGGCCAGTTCTCAAATAAGCGCCTTTGGCAGGGGCCTGACCATAGCCCCAGGGCACAGGAAGCTCCAGAAGACCCCCCCCTGAGCACAGAAAGGGGCTGCTAGGCTGCTGGAGGGAACCAGCAGGTGGTCCGCAGGGAGCAAGGGGACAGGCAGGAGGTGTGGGCCCCAGAACGCAGTCTAAGGGGGCCCAACCCAGAGCAGGGTGCCGGCAGGCCCTTGAGGGGGGCCCTTTGTGAAGAGAAGGGGCCGGGCTTGGCAGGGTCGCTAGGAGCAGGGCCTCTGGCCACAGGGCCCTGACGCTGCTCTGGCTCCAGGGCTTCCGGCAGGCCTGGGCTGAACCGGGCCCTCAGGGAGAGGCCTGGTGCCCCCTCCACTCACCCCCCTGCTGCCCTGGGAGCCAATTAGCACATGACTGAGTGAAGGGGTGTGGAAGGACCTGGATGAAATCTTCTGTTTCTTCACTTCTGCAATTCTTCCCTGAGGGAGATTTCAGGAAGATTCATGATCGTGATGACAAATATATTTTAAAATTAGGGGTGGCATGTCTCTCCTCATCAATTTCTATTCTTCGGGTCATTAAACCTTGAAGTTTTAAATGGGAAGATGCTCACTCAATTAAAGCGAGGCTCCAGAAGCCCCGGCGCCCGGAAGTGGCCCCCACCCTTCTAACCTCGTGTGGCCGTGACAGCTCTATTTTGGTGAATCTGTGCACATCCGCTTACAAAGTCATTTGTTTTCTCAACAAAAGCATCATGTTGTTTTGACAGGACCACCTGTCAGTGTGTGCAGTCCCTCCTGGGCTCCCTCTGGGGCCTATTTTCTGTGTCTGTGACCCCACGACTGTGCACATTCTGTTCAGCCCTTCCCAGGACACCCTGCCCTCGAGGGGCCCTCGAGGGGCACCCAAGAGTGGACGCACTGTCCTCAGCAGCCGGGGCTGACGCACCTGAGCCACAGGGAAATCCAGTGGCGGCACAGCCCAGCGCCCCCTCTCCCAGCGGAAGCCCAGCCCCCTGCCCCAGCCAGCCCTCCACCCCGAGCTAGACCCCCCACCTGCAGCCAGCCCCCTGTCCCCGGCCAGCCCCTCCCATCCTGAGCCAGGCCCCCACCCACAGCCCTCGGCCCCCAGCAGGACAACTCCTGGGCAGGACCAGCAAGAAGCCACAGCTGCACAGATCACCCCTCTTGCCCCTCAAACCCTCCCCAGCCCGTAGGGCTCCCAGCTTCAGCCTGCAGGTCAGGGTGCAGCTTGACCTGCTTGGGCAGGTGGACGCCCCCCCATCAGCATTGGTCTGCTCACCCCGCCTCGTGCGGCCAGCTTCCTGAGACGCTCCTGCCACCCCGTCTCTCCATGTTGGTTCCCACGCCTGCAACCCCTTGCTTGATACTGTATCCGGTGCCTAGAGTGGCTCCTCTGGGTTCAGGCTGTGTTCCAGCACCCTGGATGACCCTTCTGGGGCCCAGACTGCTGGCTGTGTCACATCGGCTCTGTCATCCCCGTGCCCCCTTGGATGGGCTTGGTCTCAGGTCTGTAGCCGTCCCTGGGACCCCAGTCCTGTCTCTCGGTTTAGTCTCCCTGCTCTGAGCTCAGTCCCACCGGACAGCACAGGCCTCAAAGGCAGAAAGTCCCCCCAGGGCCGGAGCTGATACGGTCTGACTTCTGGGAGAAAAGGGGTCAAGACGGAAGGGTGTCCTGAAGCCATGCCCAACTGTGTCCCTGCTCCCAAGGCCCCCTGCACCACACTGCATTCCTCCATCAAGGTCCTGCTAACTATGGGCTCTTGGAGACAAGACCCAGGTGTCACCTCCAGATTCCCACTGCCTGGCCCAGGGCCAGTCACATGGCCAAAAAAAACCTCTGTTGAATGAAGGAATCAGAAAAAAAGCCACCAATGGGGCACCTGGGGGGGTTCAGGTGGTTAATCCTGTGACTCTTGGTTTCAGCTCAGGTCATGATGCCACCGTTTTTGAGTTTGAGCCTGACGTCAGGCTCTGCACTGGCCTGCTTGGGAGTCTCTGTCTCCCGCTGTCCCTGCCCCTCCCCTGCTCATTCTTTCTCTCAAAAATAAATAAATAAACATTTAAAAAAAAGAGAAAAGCCAACAAAAGCCCAGACTTCCATGGCCGGTGGGTGCCCTTCACTGGGTTTCTTCATAAAGACTCAGTGGGGACTCAGGGTCCGTGCTGAGCAGGGAAACGCCTTCTGACAAGATGCTCACAGGTGCGTCTGGAAGGTCGGTCTCGGTGGGTCACCAGGGCTAAGAGAGTGTGTGGCTCCCTCTGCAGACCCCACAGGCCCCGGGTCACCAGTCCCAGAGACCAGAGGGTGACACCGGGAGCCAGAGTCGGAGCTGCCGGGGGGCGGGGCCTCCGATCAGCACTGGCCTGAGGGCCACACCCGTCCCGGCGCCTGGGGACACTCCCTTCTCTCCTTCTTCATGTCAAGGACAGGGTTGTGGAATAGCTGCTGTTTTACCCTCGTCTGACTCCCGGAGGAGTCCTCACTTTCACAGCAGGATTGAACACCTCCCCTTAAGCTTCTGTCAAATGACAGGAAAGATACATTGTTTTAAGGGACACAAACCAAGGACCAAGAAAAAATGAAGGACAGTCAATAGGAACAGCAGTTTGGAAGCCAGAAAGCAGATGTTGGAGGAGGGGTTGACCCGAAAGTGAGACACTAGAAGCCGGGCCGTGGAAGGACCTGGAAGCGGGTCCGCCAGGCGCTCTTCAGAGCCCCACAGCGGGGCGGGGAGAACAGGACTCTGGTAGCAGGGCCACGCACGACGCAGGAGATCGCCCAGCCCCTGGGTGGACGGCAGCCCTGCCCCCAGAGACGGGAGGACGGTGAGCAGGGGACTCCCTGGGCCAGCAGGACTCAGGGAGCGTCTCTGTGGCCATTGGGGCCCCGGCCCGTGTCCTGCTGGCCTTCTGGCTGGTGGGCAGGGAGCACTGTCGACCTCAGGCAAGGTGAGGGGCTCCTCTCTGGAGAAGCGGCTGCACCCCAGGGAAGAGACTCCACACACTCACAGAGATTTAATAAGTAAAAGGATCACCATCAGTGCTTCTGCACAGGAGTATTTGAAACAAGGAGACAAAATTTTATGGGGAAAAAATAATTCCCTCCATTGAAATTTAGCTCAAAGTCTCAGGCCAGACTACATGTTCTGACTCATAGTTGCTCAGTAAATGTTATCTCACACCCACTATCTTAGTGGGAGGCCTGGACACAGACCCCACCAAAATGAGCAGAAAAGCTGACAGAGACAAAGACCCCAGATTCGGGGCCCAAGAGGACGGAGGCAGAGGAGCCCCCGGGGTTACAGGGTGGCCAGGAGGGGACACAGCTGCAGGGCCACGGGGGGACCTCACGCTCCTTCCAGAGCGGAGGGATGACTTCATGATGGGCGTGAAAAACTAACCGAGTGAAGAAGCCCATCGGTGAAGTCCAGGATGAACTAAATTGTGCAGAAGGAAGTAGGGCCACATGTCTCACAAGCTACATTGTCATGAAGTGTAGTTCCGCCTTCCTACCGGTGGACCTGGGCGAGTGACACCGGGAGGGGCAGGTGTGAGAGCCAAGCCTTCGCTTTCTGGAACAGAAAGTCAGCAGACGGAACGGAGGCTCAGGTGTGAGACAGAAGTGCACGCGTAGTACGTGGAAAACAGGGCGTGTGTCTGAGCGGGAGCAGCTCCGAGGTGCGGCCCAGGGCGCCTGGGGCTGGAGCCAGTGACGCGGGTTTGGAGGCAGGACGCGGTGTTTTCGTCATTAGCCAGTTCGAGTTTTTAGACTCTGTGTGTATGTCACGGATGAAATGTTCGTGTGACATTCGAAGGGCGAACCCCAGACACTGGGCTCTGACCCCGGCTCGGCGGCTGCAGCGTGGCGGGGGGGGGCAGTGACCGGCCTCGGACAGTTGAATAGTTCCAGGACCGGGGAGGTGATGTTCTTGCAATTAGCTAAAAATATTGACTGATTTTTCATCTCATTATCTAAGTATTTCCTAGTCCTAATTATCCGTGTGGTCTTTACAGTAATTGTGCGAAGCGGTAAAGGACAAATAGAAACAAAGTTAAGATCCATTTGCAGTGGCTCCTAGAGCGGGTTCCGGTCTCAGCCGGACGACGGGAGCGTGGTGTCCGTCGCCGTGAGCGTGCCGCGTGCGTGAGCCTCGCACGGAGGTTCCACGTGAACGGTTGTGAGCACCGTGCTCCGTTTAAAGCGGTTTGGACGATGTCATGGGCCAGAGGGAGGGCCGGTTTCTCCTTCCCTTCCCGCGGCTCCTCGCCTGACAGGGCAGCTGTGGGGTCCGATTCCTGGGTCTGCGGTCGTGCCTTGAAACCGCACAGGGAGACGTGGGGGCCTCTGAGAAATCACCTCGGTCTGGGTCTCGAGCTCTGCCCTTCCTGCTCTTCCCACTTGGCAGTGGCCATCGGCTCCCACGGCAAGGTGGGGGAAGAGGGTGGGGCCCATCCTGAATCGCCCCGGCTGGGATTCAGGGCCATCCTCACACACCCTGTCCCTGTGAGGATGAGAACCCAAGGCTCAGAGAGGTTCAGTAGCAGGCCCAAAGCTACACAGCAGACGCACAAGCAAGTGGGGCTTGGAGCCCATGTCCTCCTGCGGGTGGCCTGCTCCACCACCCGCCCGGCTCTGCGGATCAGCGGGGGGGGGGGTCCCGCAGTGCCTCTCCTGCCCCTTCCTGCGTTCGGGGGACACCAACACTAGTTTGCCGGGAGCTTCCGGGGCACAGTCCCGAGAGCCCCCCAGGGCTGCCGGGCACTGGGAGACGCAGAGAATGCCTCCTGCTTAGATCCCTGTTGCTGCCGCTGTTCAGATGCTTCTCGGAGTTTGCTTTTTACTTTGGAACACGTTCAGACTCTGGCTGCGGTTTGCACTGTCTGAAGGACACAGTCCTGACTGGAGGAGGGGGAGGGGAGGGGGAGGGGGGGGGGGGGGGGGGGGGGGGGGGGGGGGGGGGGGGGGGGGGGGGGGGGGGGGGGGGGGGGGGGGGGGGGGGGGGGGGGGAACGGGAGGAGGGAGAGAGAGGGCGGGATGGTGGAGCAGGTGCTTAGAGAGGGAGGGGCAGAGAGCATTTCTTATTGTCCAAGGTCATTTACACATGAAAGGGTGTTCTGTTGTCTTCTGTGACAGAGTCTGAAATGCAAAATCAAATGGAGACCCCAGGAAGCCATCCAGAGCCTTCTATGGAAGGAACCTGGTGGGGAGAAGGCAGGTCAGGGGCTGGAGTGGGATTGGTCTCCTTTGTCAGGTAAGGCTCACCTCTTTCCGCAGCGGCAGCCATGAGGAGCCTGCCTTGAAACAGTATAGACTGGCATCCAGTGACCATGTAGACAGGCACCGGGGTCCAGCAGACCGCACGGCCTGTGGTGTGGCCCTCCTGGGGGTCAGCAGCTGCCAGGTACCCCCGGACACCTGGGTCTGCACTGTGGCCTTGGGGCAGGCCTCACCCCTGCCGTTCTCTGGGGACTCACAGATGTTGTAGAAGGGAGTTCTGGAAGTCAGGCGGCCTCTTCGTGGGATGGGATCTGTGTCCAGGGCAAGGATACTGGACACCTGGGCACTGGTGGGCACTGATGTGCACTGGTGAAGCCGTGGCCATGCTCATGACCCTGGTGGGGGCTGGAGCCCCTGCTTCCCCCGCCCTCCCACGTGAGCTCGCGGCCCCAGGAGCCTGAGTCTGGTCCACCCTGAGTTTGCCAGTGAGGACGCAGGCCCCTGGACGCGCGCCTGCCCCAGGCATGTTGGAGAGGTGAGGCCCGTCAGCTCCCAGGGCAGACGCGGGGCCCCCCAGGGCGCTGTCCCTGCTGTGGATCTTCAGCGGGATTTCGTCCCCTGGATAGCCTGGGCCCCGTGTGGTCCTGACACAGAAGGAAGCCGGGGCCTGATCCGAAACAGCCCAGCAGGAAGTATGCAAAACCCTGGGCTTTGAGGTCGTGTCAACTTCTGCCCTGGCGCCCAGACTTGTGTTGGTGGGAACCAGTTTCCTCCCATTAGAACCTCACCCTATTCCTTTGAAGGCCACAGCTCCCTTGCCCCACAGACCCCCGTCCTCACACGGGGGCACATCACAGGCCCTCAGACAGGGCGAGCCTCCCCCAGGCTCTGCTCCAGCATCGGGCAGGACCCAAGAACTTGGTCGCCCGTTCCCAGAGCCTGGGGACACAGGCTGAGGCTTCTATGGGTGCAGGGACAGCAGGGCAGGAGGGTCACGGTGTCCACAGCGCCACGCAGCCGGCATTTCAGCCTTGATTTTCCCTGTGTGAAAAGCAGAGCTAGCCCCCCTGCATGCCCCGATCCAGGGGTCACAAAGTCGAACCTGCGCCCCTGCACGGCCCTCCTGCCGCCCCTGTGACCCAGCAGTCTTGGTGCCGTGGCCTCTGGGCTCATCTAGACCTCTGTGCGAGCCGGCGGCCTGGGCCGGGCGGACACGCGGGCGGCTGCACCAGAGGCCTGTCTAGGGGCTGTGCTGGGCCACCCGCGTGTCCTCGAGGCCCGGTCTGTGGTGGCCCTGCCTGTGGGTGGTGCCACGTGTCCTGTGTGATATGGAGCCCGCTGCGCCGACCAGAGCCGACGGCAGACCCTTGGACGAGCCAGTGGCCACTCGCTCCCGCCCGGCCCACCACCGGTCCGGGGCTTTCTGGGCTTTCCGGGCGCCGCCCCACTCCCGCGCCTGCGGTTCACACGGACGGTCCTCCTGGGCGGTTCCTGCCAGCAGCTCCAGCACGGATGACCTGTGGGGGCATGAGCGAGGCTGTGCTCCCGCGTTTGCCGCTCACACATCACGTGAATAAGTGTGTTTGCACAATTTGCACAGATCATGCAGTGCAACCAGCGCACTCTGAACTCTGTCCCCGGCGCGAGGGGCCCCACGGGAAGGCTCTGGAGCTGGCCTGCGAGGCCGCGGGGCCGGGGGTGGGGGGTGGCCAGTACTTCACCCCCGGCAGCAGGAGCCCGGGGTCCCGAGTCGGGAAGCGAGTGGGGGCGCGCCAGGGAGCCCGAGGGCACGGGGCTGACAGCAGGGCGCGGGGTGCACAGAGGCTGCTGGGCTCTTCTCCTGCCAGTTTGGGGCTCGAGAGAGGCGAAGTGTGGCCGGTGGGGGCAGGCGGCTCGGTGGGGGGGGGGTGCTTTTCTCCCGCCTCACGGGGAGCTCGGGAGCCTGCAGGAGTCTGCCCTTCAATCACGATGTATTTCGGGGCCTGCGCCGTTGCATGCAGTCACGGTGCGCAGGACGTGTTTGTTAACAAGGGTCGCATCCCGGATCCCGGACGGCCTGTGGGACAAGCTGCCGGCCTGCATTCCCTGCTTTCCCTGCATGCCCCCCACCCCCCGCCCCGAGCTGCTGGGGACCGTGGGGGTTGGGGCCGGCACACAGCCCGCGCCCCGGGGGTCTCCGCCTGGGAGCCCCGCTCAGTGAGGGCGCACGCGGTTCCCGGGTGCTCCTGAGAGCCCGGGTCCACACGTCGTCCTGTTCCTTTCCGTGGACGACCCGCACGTGGCCTACCCCACAGGCATCTGCAGTGGGCGGAACCTGGGCACCTCCGGTCCGGGGTCCTCGCGGGCTGAGGTCACATCCCAGGAACAGCACGCCCCGTGCGCCCACCGCAATAGAAACAGAAATTCCACTTTGCATGAAAACATTTTAAGGGACATAAAAATTTATGGTGCTGGCGAGAGTAAATTTAGTGCTTGTAGATTTAAACGCGGAAGTGATGAGTGTGCTAACAGCTATAAATATGCTAGATGTTATTTCCAGAAGATTGTACAACATAAATCGATGCGGACCGTACTCTGGGGTACAATTACTGTTCCCGTTGTGACTGGGACACGAAAAGGACACCCACTGCGTGAACTGTGGTAACAGTGTGGGCGGGGGGCGGCACCGAGGGCGCGCCGTCCCTGGGGCGCTGGCCCGGGAGACCCCACACCCGGCTCTCCCAGCAGCCGGGTCAGGCCTGGCCGGTGGGTGCTTGACATCAGCCATCGTGGGGGCATTTACACGGGAGGAGTCAGCAAGCCTACAGGGAGTGCTTCTCCTTCCCCTCCTTCCTCCTCCCCCTCCTCTCCCTCCTCCCCTCCCTCCTCCCCCTCCTCCCTCCTCCCCTTCCTCCCCCCTCCTCCCTCCTCCCCCCTCCTCCCCCCTCCTCCCTCCTTCCTTCTCTCCTCCCCCCTCCTCCCTCTTTCCCTCCTCCCCCTTCCCTCCTCCCCCCTCCTCCTTCCTCTCTTCCTCCCTCCCTTCCCTCCTCCCTCTCTCCCTTCCATTCGTTCCATCCCCCTTTTTTCCTCCCTCCCCCCTCCATTCCCACCTCCTTCCCCCTCTTCTCCCTCCCTTCCTCCCTTCCCTTCACTCCTTCCCCTTTTCCTTTTTTCCTCCCTCCCTCCCAAGAGCCAGATACTAAACACTAGCCAGCACCTCTACCCGCATCCTGTGAATCAGATTCCCCTGCAGGTGTTACTTTCTGTGGAGCCTCCCTGCCCAGTTCCTGTCCTCTCTACCCCGACACGCCCGTGACGGATGGAGAAACTAAGGTCCAGAGCGCCTTGGGATTGGCACAACGTAGCATAACTTATAGTAGCAAAACCAAGGGGCAAACCCAGACCGTTTTCCACCCCAGCAGATCCGTGCTGCACCCACCACTCTATGTCCATTCTGCAGGGAGCCCAGGATGCACACAGTTTTGCCACACGACTGCCATTTACAATTTGAGATTTTAGAGTCACCACACTTCGGTGAAGTTCCAATTCTGTGGCGCGTTGCAGAAGTGCACGCTGACAGAAATTACCGGAATGTTCTGTTTCTGGGGCAGTGCTCAGGTGTGGTAGTCATCTGCGTTACTAATGGAAACATATTCTCCTAGTTGTTCAAAACCATCTCAGGACTGATAAGTGCACAATATAAATATTTTATAGGTGTAATTCAATTAATCTCCGAAGAAAAATATCTGTTGGAAGCACGTAAACATACTGGTTAAATTGTGCGTCTTCATTTCTTCCACTCCAACGGCTGGGACCGTAGAGAATAGACTATAAAAATTGCACCAAAGAGCTTATTCCCTTTTTATCGCCTGTCAAATTATTGCGACGACGCCCGTGGTTGGTGGTGAGACATCGCGAACCGACGCTCGCTGGCAATGAAAGGCCGAGTGTGAGTTGTGCATTGAGTTTAGGTAATGTACCAGAAAACGCTGCATGAAAACACTAATTTTCTCAATATATATTAGTAGATGCAGCATTTACCAATGAGAATTGAAGATGTTTTTAAACAGTTTGTTGACTTGAAGTCTTGGCCGAGCTGCGCGGAGATGCTGTGCCGTGGGTGTTAAGATTAGGCACAGGCCCCCTGCCCGCCCGCCCACGTGGCCCTGCCCCGGGTCACTCGCCGTCCGCTGCCAGAGCTCCTGCCCTCTCCCAGCCAGTGCGAACACGGGCACCCGCACCTCCACCCAGCTCCCTGGCAGCCCTGCACGGCGGCTCCCAAAGGAGCACCCACCTCCCAGTCACCCAGAGCCGAAGGAGAGCCAGTTCCTATGATGAACAGTGCATCTCAAGCTACGCGCTGCCTTAATTTAACTTCTGTGGCCCCAAAACAATAAAATAAGAGAAGCATGTGTTATTACCAGCTGTGGAACACCCTGGCCTGCAAACATTTCATCATCATATTATTGAGCAGTGTTTCCAAGAAGAACCTTTTTGTGTCTTACGCCGTTCGTGGGAAGCCCAGTCTTCAGTTTTAAGGACTAGTTGTGGTCAGGGGCATGAGGGGGAAGACGGGATCCCGTGGATGCTAGAGGACTGACCTGGCCACGGTCTGCCGGAAGCTGGCTCAGCCTTGCTCAGTTCGGCTTCCTGCCGGGCTCGCCCTGAGATTGCTGGGACGTGCTGAGACTGTCACGCGCGGCGGGCTCCGTCCTTGGGCCTCACGAGCCACACGCGATAGGAGGGGGTCAGGATCTGAGAGGGCCCCTTGGCCCCCCCAGCGCCAGAACAGCGGGGAAGCATGTCTGTGCTCGCTACCACCAGGCCTGGGCTGCTGTGGACCTTGTGGCTCCGACCACAGGCGTGGGAGATGCCCGGGACTCAGCCCCCCTGGGAAGGAGGTGCCAGCGTCCAAGCGAGCACAGAGCAAAGTGGCACGGAAGCTGGTCCTCACCTTCTCACTCCAGCACCTGGCGGAATTATGCACTAATTCAACAGCCACATTAGAAAGCCTAGTGGGAAGCCATTGTCGACGGTAGGATAAGACTTCTAACCCTGAAACACCCTCAGAGCCGAGCAGGGGCAGAGTCTACGGGAGAGGCATTTCCTGCAGGACGAGGAGCCCGGGGACAGAGGCGCCGTCTCACACGGGCGCTTGGCACCTGCTTCCGTTTCCCGCGTGTCTTTCTCGCAGAAATAGCCTCCCTCCCCGGGGCGGGCCTGGGGACCCCAAGGACCAGGTCTGACTGGACTATTTTAAGGCATTTTCCCAGGAAGGAGGAGGGAAGTATTTCCCAATATAGTGTGTTTGATAAATTCAGCACATTTTATATGCATTTCACGAGAGTGAGATACAACTTTATGGAGTTCTTCCTGGAAGGACATTTGGAATATATGTAAGACGCCAGAGAGGAAGAGGAAAACGCCCTTCATCTCACACGCGTCAGAAGTCTCTGCACGGGCGCGGGCCGTCAGCTCAGGCCTTTCTGCCAGAAGCATCGTAAAGCCCCTGAGAATCCTCAGATCTGCCAAATTTTTCAAACAAAAACAGTTGAGGCAGGCTCTCAAAATGTATGAAACTTTGTAAAAAGAGCCCAAAGGAAAACGATATGATCTAATGTCCCCGCCCCCCAGGGATTCACGGGCAGATCTGGAGAGATTTCGGGTGGTCAAGATGGGGGTCTCCCGGTGCCCAGTGGGTGGAGGCCGGCACCCCGCCGCTCACAGGACCGCCCACGGCAAAGCCCCAGCGGCCACACCGTCTGTCCGCAGTGTGGCCCCGGCAGGCCGGCCCCGCCCTCACTCGCCCGAGCCCCGCCTCGCCTCCCCGTGACGTCCCCTCGGCCACCTGTCCTTGCCGCCACATTGATTCACTAAGTCCAGCCCATGGGTGGCCATGTGCAAACATGCCCCATCTGTAGCCCAGAGTGACTAAGAGGCAGCCGCAGCCCCCGAGGCCCCCGCCGACCCGGGCGGTGCCCGCACATCTACTAACCCACCTGTGGGAAAGGCCTCCGCAGCTGTCGTTTCTGAGACGCGGAAATCGGCACATCACCAAACCTTCCAGCGGGTCCGAGCTCCGGATCGGCCTGCAGAGGATGCAACAGGAAAGACTTACTGAGCTCTGTCCCTGCCAGGGGCTGGGGAGCAAGAAGTGAGCAAACACTGAGGTGTTAACAAACACAACTTACTACGGCGATTGGTCGCTTTAACATTATATGGAAAAATACAATTTTTTTTAGTGTTCACATTTTAAAAATCATTTTTTCAAAACTTTGACTTATTCTTTTGATTTTAAAGGATAAAAATATTTTAATTGCCTTTGCATCGATCTGTGGCTCCTGAAACAATATGTGTGTGTGTGTGAGATTGTCCTACAGGATAGCATTTTGAGAGAAACATCTAAATGAAGCAACACTTAAATTAAAAACTCTTCCCTAAGGGCGTCAGCAGAAGTAATGAGTCGACAGTGACAGAATCATCTCAGATGCCGAGGGACGGTTTTCGTGCTGTGTCAATGAAAATGAAAACACAAAAAAACCTTCTAGAATGAGAATTAAATTTTTGAGTTATAAAAACTGAGAATTTCCCTGAGAGTCAGTGTATTTATTTCTCAGTGTTTTCCTGTGTGTGGGGGAGGGGTTCTATGACGTAGCAGAAAATACCCAGAAAAGGGTCTAATAATCAGCGCTCTCCACTGTGAGAGCCATTCGCCATATGGGCTTTTAAAATTAAAATTCAAGGGGCACCTCGGTGGCTCAGTCGGTTGAGGGTCCGACTCTGACTCAGGTCACGATCTCGCAGTTCATGAGTTCGAGCCCCGCATCGGGCTCTGTGCTGAGAGCCTGAGCCTGGAGCTGCTTCGGATTCTGTGTCTCCCTCTCTCTCCGCCCCTCCCCCACGTGCTTGCTCGCGCTTTCTCTCTCTCTTTCTCTCTCTCTTTCTCTCTCTCAAAAGTAAACATTTAAAAATTTTTTTAAATTAAATTAAATTAAAATTTGAATTTAAATTATTCAAAATCAAATAAAATGTGAAACACGGCGTTTCAGTCCCGCCCCCGCATCTCACACTCAGTAGCCTTGCCCGGGGACGGCAGCGAGTGGCCCAGCGTGGCTCGGGGCTAGTGGGCGTACGGCCGCCACACAGAGGTCTGTGGGCGGGCCCCCAGGAATCCTGTGTGTCTAGCTGCCATCCAGCACCAGGATAAGGGTCCGCTCCCGATTCTAACTCTTTATTTAGCCTTTGTGATAAAGAGCACACGGCCCCATCAAACAATGTGGCATAATTTTTGTGATTGTAAGAATCTTGTGATTTTGGATGCCTTGAGAGAGAGCAGTCAGCTTTTGCATGAAAGAAAACATTTCCAAACTTGGCCTTAAAAAGCACTCTGACCTCAGGAGCCCATGACCTGTTCAGAGGTCCCTCGGACCCCTCAGCCGTGTTCGCGCCTGGGAAGGAGCTCCGCAGGGCGTCCGTGCCTCGATGACGCTCGGGGGCAGGCCCGGCGCCTCGAGGGGAGGGTCCGCCTCTGTCCCTAGCTGGGGCCTGACAGCCGACTTGGATCCAAACCCCCCGTCCTTCAGTGGGGGCACCCGGGGCTCCTGCAGCGGTAGGTGGTGTGTGTGGGGCTGGGTGGCCCGGAGAACCCAAGGAAGGGCCAGCAACGTGCTGTCCGTGACATTTTCCGCCAGTTCCCTTCCGTTAGGAAGCAGCAGGACCAGAACAGACACGTCGGCCTGAAAGGCCTGGAATGGACAGCGTGAGCGGGTCCCCCGTCACCCAGGGCTTCGCTTTCCGCGGTCTTGGTTCCCCGGGGCCAACCCTCGACCGGAGTCAGATGCCCTTCCTTCCGAGGCAGCGTCAGAAGGTCACGTGCTGCCTCCCTGCGTGTCACGTGGGCATTTGATCATCTCACGTCACAAGGAGGGTAAGGACAAGGCGATATTTTGAGAGAGAGAGAGACCACACTCTCCCAACTTATTAGAGTATATTGGGACACGTGTTGTGTTTTTAGCTACTGATTTAATCTCTCACGGTGCCTGGTGTATACATTGAAGTTCATCATAAGTGTGCGTGTTTTCGGGACAAAACATTGTGTATCTAGGGTTCGGTCCCCTGCGTGGTTTCAGGCATCCCCGGGGGCCCAGAACCACCCCCGTGCATGAGGGGGAGGCTGCGTAACATCGTGTAGGCGTGAGCTGTGCGACGTGAAACGTTAAACATCGTGATACGTGTGACACGTAAACGTCCTGTGAGTTTCAGCAGGGTGTTGACGTGACACATCTCTGTGCGGCAGGGTCCCCAGCCCCGCGGCACCAGCCGGCTGGCTGTCGTGTGACCTAATTACCGTTTCTTTCTGTGGCGAGAACACTGGAGATCGAGTCTCCCAGCCACTTCCAAGGTCACGGTACTGTGGCCCGTCATCTCCGTGCTGTGCACCGTGTTACCAGACTTACCCGTCTGCCACCCTTGACCGCCACCGCCCCGCGTCCCCGCCTCGGGCCCCGGCAGCCAGCGGTCAGCTTCCCTCCGCGGGCTCAGCCT
This sequence comes from Suricata suricatta, assembly GCF_006229205.1. Classification (NCBI taxonomy): domain Eukaryota; kingdom Metazoa; phylum Chordata; class Mammalia; order Carnivora; family Herpestidae; genus Suricata; species Suricata suricatta. The sequence goes on along the minus strand of NC_043703.1, from coordinate 1,506,173 downwards.
GCCTAGAGTGAGCTCCCGCGGTGTCTGTCGTTTCTCACTCAGCACCGTGTCCTCCGGGTCCGTCCATGTCGGCACCGGGGCGGGATTTCCTTTTTCCTCACGGCCAAGTCCTCGTCCGCATCTGGGTGTCTCTCGGAAGGAAATGGAACCGGTCTTGGGAAGCTCTCGGCACCCCCACGTTGGCTGCAGCGTTACTCACGGACGGCGGCGTGGACACAGCTCAGGGGCGCCGGTGGGCGGGTGGGTAAAGATGGCGTGTTCTAGAATGGAGGGTGGGGAACGAACTCGTGAGCCAGCAGCGCCCAGCTCTCCCGTGGCTCCCGGGCCTCTCAGCCTTTGGCTTCACCGGCTTCCGGCAGAGTCCCTCTCCAGCGAGGCCGGGACGCGCCCACGCTCGCCAGGGGCCCAGCCCCGCCCGGAGGGGCCCCTTCTCTGCCCACCGCGTCCTGGAGCCTTGGGGAGGCCGCTTCCTTCCTGCCGGGGCAGGTTGGGGAGCACGGGGCAGCATGGGGGGCCCCTGAAGCCTCGAAGCCTGACCCCGCCCGTCCTGGGAGCACCGCGGCCCGAAGAGCGGGAGCACGACGCGGGGGTGGTGGCAGCGAGACAGAGCCGCCCCTCCCGCGCAGCTGCTGGCTGATACCATTTTGCTCTGGCTTTGTTCCTCACAACCTCTTTGCGCTGAACTCCAGATGCGAGTGAAACGGTCACAAAAGAAGTATCTGGGTTAAATGCGTGCTAAACAGGTTTAAAATTACTGCTCATTGTTTGGAAGCAGATGCAAGCCTCAAACAAATGCAAAACATCAAGGCAGATGCAAAAGGGAGGGCAATTTGAAAATCGGGTCCTAAGTGCCTGATTCTGTAGGGGAGAGGCAGCTCCCCCACGGGCGGGCGGTGCAGGAGGCTGGGGGCCACCCCCTCCCCACCCACCGGCGGTGCAGGAGGCTGGGGGCCACCCTGCCCTGCCCCGGCGGTGCACAGGCGGCAGGGCCAGCCGCCCCAGCACGGAGAGCCCGTCCCCCCGTGATGGCAGGGGCCGCACGGTCCTCTCGTTTCTTAAACAGCGATCTCTGTGTTTCTCATCTCTTGGCAAAGCCTGTTAAGATGAGCATCCAGCTCACGCCTGCTGTTTACTTTCAGTAACTTCCCAGGCCGCCCCAGGACCTTTTCTCTGTCTCCGTGCACCGGAGCTCCCCGCTCTGACCCCCCAACAGCCATACTCCGTTCTGCGGTAGCGTGGCGTCTTGTGCCCCGTGCAGGCGGCCCCTGTGCCTCGGTTTCCTCTGGCGGCAGTGACAGAGCACGCTGCCCGTGTCTGCCTCCCGTCTGGAGCCGCGCGCCCCGGGGACTCCCTAGAGAAGGTCCGTGCTGTGTGTGACCCTCTCAGCCTACGCGCTGCAGGAAAGCCGTCTCCAACATGGTTTCTCTATTGGCAAAATTACAACTTTTCCACGCCGGGCACGAACCCCAGGGCGTGAAGGCCTTGCCACAGGGCGCCTGCTAAAGCCAAAGGTGTCTCTCGGCACCTTCCCTGGTGTCTTCTGGGCGGGGTCAGATCGGTGCCGTCACGAGGCTGTGTTCTGGGCACTCAGTACGAAGCAGAAAATGGAAACAGAGGTTCCTGGAGGAGATGCACGGTTGCTGGCATCACGCGTCTGTTGTTAGGAGCGGACGGGGTGGAGCGCCGGCCCCCCCGGGTGTGGACAGGTGGGTGTCTGGAACCCGCGCAGACAGCATAGTCGGGCCACGGGGCCCGTGCAGCCAGGTATGAGTCACGCCCGGGGCCGGGACGTGGGGCGGCGGTCACCAGGGGCAGCCCCACCTGGAAGCATGTTTGCAGAAGCATCTTCACGTCCCGCTCCGCTTTCCATTAGCAAAGAGCAGCTGGAGCCCGGACTCGCAGGCGCGGCTGAGCCGGAGGCTTTCCGGGGGTCGGGAGGGGCCCGGCCTCCTCCTGGTACGGGGGACAGGCGCCGTGCAGAGCGCCCAGGAGGTTTAACTCCCTCGCGGCTCGCCCTTCGTCCTCGGGGAGCTGGTGAAGCACGCGGCTTCCTGGCAGGGGAGGGGCCCCACGGGCCCAGGGGTTAACGCCGAGACAGGGCCGTCTGCCTCCAGCCCGGGGCGTGGTAAATGCGAGACACAATGATGGCACCCCCTAAAAATTACGTACGCGAAGGTCAAGAGGGGCACCAGGAAGTGGTTCCACGGTTGCACGGATCGCCCCGAGCTTTGGGCTCCTTGCCTGGAACATGGACGGGAATGCTCTCGCAGCCCGGGCTTTTCTGCCTCCACCTCAGCCGCTCCCAGTGCTCAGAGGCGCCTGCGTCGCGCCAGCCGCCTCCCCTCGGTCCCGGCCTGGGTGGCCCTGCCCTGCAGGGGACCCCTGGGGTGGGGGTGGCCCTGGGGCTCCCCTGGCCGGCAGCAGTGGAAACAGGGACGCCCAAGGGTCCCATCCAGGGTCAGTCCCAGCAGATGAGGAACGGAGTCTTAGGAAAGGAAGACTCCCAGATGGTTCCCAGGGGCCGCGGTGGGGCGGGAAGCACGGACGAGCGGGGCCCGGCTTGTCCGGGTGCGCGCACAGCGGAGCCTGGGCCGTGACCTCCCCTCACAGGGCCTGTGACGTGGCCCTGGCTACCCCCGTGTCAGGTACGGGACACCGAGGCGGGAAGAGACAGTGAGTCGCACAGTGTCCCACACGGAGGAAGGGCAGGATGTGGACCGGAGCCGGAGAGATCTGCTCCTTTCTCCAAGAGCGGGCAAGCGTCAGGGAGCTCTGCCCACCCCACGATTGTGCTCGGGCCCTGGCTTGCTTTTAAACGAAAGCAGCCTTTTCCTCCATCCGCCGAGAGGACTGGGAAGATGGCGACACCTTGTAAGTTCGGATGCGTTCCGGAAATGCTGCGAAGGACACCCTGGGGGGATGTAGGAGAGGAACCCGGAAGACACGGAGTCGTCCACAGTGAGGACTTTCTTTACTTCAGCATTTCCACCCCGTTGGCCTCCGGCGCTGGAAGGGAGCCGGGCGGCCACCGCCTCAGTCAGTGTGGGTTCAGCTGCAGGCGACACAGGTCGGAACGGAAGAGCCACTTTGAAAAGGCTTTGTTTTCTCACGTCGCCAAAGTCACGAGGCTGCGGGTCTGACGTTGGTCTGACAGCTCAACCATATGAGGCTCACTGTCCGTGACTCTCCTGAGACTTCTTCATGGCACAGAAAGGCTGCGCATCACCGCCATCTCCATGTCGTCTGTTTTCAAGGCAGGAAAGAGGACGCAGGGGGGGGGGAGGAAGGTGCTGGCCACCGTCGTACCTCGTACAAGACGTGTTGTTGGGCAGCAGTGGAGCTGGGAGGGTGAGCGTTTCCAGTGTTTATAGCAGAGAAAAGCAGGAGTAGGAAGATTTGGGCCCTGGGGGAGTCCGCCTACGTGAAAGGGGGAGCCAGGCGCCCCTGGAGGTGCTGGGGTACACGGCAGGGACCCCCAGGCTCTCTCCTAACGGGATTAGCAGTAGAGTTCAGCCTCTGTGTATTTTTATTTCTGGGGTCACGTATTGTATGTTCACGCGCACTGTGTGTTGTCGGTATTTCTACGGGATCACGACACGCTGGGCCGCAGGTGTGGGCGAGTACTTCGCGGGTCCCCGCTGGTGGGGGCGGGGTGCCCAGCACGCCTTCTCAAGGGGTGGGGCTCCCCAGAGGCGTTGCCCTCAGCTTTGGTGTAAATCTCGGTCTGTCCTCCCCGGGCCTTCCTAACAGCCGTGTGCTCGGGACGGCGACCTGGTGTGGTTGGGAGGGAGGTGCCCTGGGAGCCCCAGAGGGACTGGTGGAGGCCTATAAAGTGGGTCCGTGACTGCGAGTGTGGACAGCATGGAGGCTGGCCCAGGATTGAGTCCGGCAGCGGCCGCCAGGCGCCGTGGACACCTTGCAGGGGCTGAGGGCACAGTATGGTTCGGGCCCGGAGGAGACCCCGCCGTCCTTCTGGGAGCCCACGGTGCCAATACAAAGTGGGGCCTCTCCCCTCAGGGCTGCCCGGCCTCCAGTGGACAGGCCCCCAGCACCCCTTGGAGGGCAAAGCGTCCCACCGGACTGCCCCCCACCCCACCCTGCCCTCTCTCCTCCTGTGTCCCTTCCCAGCTGCCCACGGCTGACAGGGACTCGTGGGTCCTTGAGGTTAGAAGTCAAACAGGAGGAGGGAGGGTGAGATCCTGAGCCAGCGGTACACTTGACTGAATGTTGATGTGGTTTTGCACACGGGACTGAGAATCTGGATGCCACGGCGTTAACCTTCCACGCCAAGCCCGAAGGTGACATGCATTTTGCTACAAAATGTGATCGTTCATGTATGTTCCCTAAATAGGCGTGCATTTCTCCTTTGTATGTAAGAAAATGGGTAGAAGAGCAGCCTTCCTGGGGAAAGCGGGATTCCCTTTGGAATCTGGACTTGGGCTCTGCTCGTGTTCAACTGAGCTGCCCCACGGGAAGTGACACGTCGAGTGTGCTGGACGCCTGCGGTCCAGGGCCTGGGGCAGGGGCGTGGCTCGAGGCGCCCCCTGGGGTGTCCTCGACTCGAGGTTAGGGCCCGAGTCACCGACTCCCCCGGGTTTGTCCCTCCACGCCGTAGGTCCCTCTGCTCCAGTGTGCACGGAGCCGGAGCGGCCCCGGGACCCAGCCCACCTGTGAAGCCACCAGAAGGGCTGGTCCAGGCAGCAGCCACGTAGGGGCACTAGGAGGCCAGTCCTGGGTGGCACTCTGTGTGGACCCCGAGCCACAGGGCCCCGCGGGGGCCACCTGTATTGCAGAACCACAGAAATGTGTGATAATACGCACAGTTGGCTTTAGCCACTGTTTTGGGGTAACTGACATGGCAATGGGAAGCTCATGGGAACCCGTGAGGAGAGCCACAGGGTCTGAGCCCCTCATGTGGACAGTGGCGGCGGAGACGCTTTCCTGCTTTTTTACTTTTTTAATATTTTTATGTCTTTGTTTTATTTTTGAGAGAGAGAGAGAGAGAGAGAGAGGGCGAGCAGGGGACAGGCAGAGAGAGAGGGAGACACAGAATCCGAAGCAGCTCCAGGCTCCGAGCTGTCTGCACGGAGCCCGGCGTGGGGCTCGAGCCCACGGACTGTGAGATCCTGACCTGAGCGCAGCCGGACGCTTCACCGCCTGAGCCCCCCAGGCGCCCATAGCAGACGTTTTCTAGCGAGTGGGCTCAGGAGTGAGAACATCATTGTCTGAAAAGAGGCTCCTACCTCGGCCAAGAAAGAAACATCTGTGAAATGCATCCAGCAAGCCTCAGCGGCAGCTCCCTGAGCACAGGGAGGTTGTGTCCCATCCTTGCTCTTCAAGGTCAAAAGACCAAGTGAAAACAGGGTCCCTTTGAGGTAGCATCTTGTTCTCATATGAGCCACCTGCTCCCCAGGGCCCCCAGCACGTGGCCTATCCCCCCCTCCCCCAGCTAAGACTGGCCATCTGCATAGAAAAGCTCCCCGTGGAACAACTCTGGCCTGACACTCCCCCCCCAGACCAGCCCTACTCTGGTTTCTTTCTCAAAATGACTGCAGATAAAAGTGCTTTCATCTGAATTTAATAACTGTGTCCCCTTCAGTCAGCCACTTTGGACCTTACTGGCAAAAGGTTGACCATAGTCAGCAGCAGTGACCCAGACCAAGGGCAGCTGGGGACCCCTCTAGGGTCGCTGTTCCTCCTTCTATCCCTGTACAGCACAGGCCCATCCAGAGATGCTCCGGGAGCGGGTGCAGTTGGGGGAGGGACCCTTATTTGCAAGGAACGCAGCAGGTCTGGTAAGAGGGAGCGTGGTTTAGGAACATGAAGCAAGTGCAGCAAGGGCCTGGGTCACATGCGCTGCTGCGCTGGGCAGGAACCCACCCCCCATCCTCTGCGCTGCCTCTCCCTACCTGCTCTGGGTCCCCCGACCCCTGCAGTGCTTCCTTGCCCGTCTCAGGCAGACACCAATGCTCTTGGTGCTCACTCCAAATCCCAGTTCAGAACCGACTGGGCAGTGTGCGTCATGCCCCCTCTGGCCCACCGGCTGTTCTCGGGGCTTGAGGTCTTGGTACCTGGGCTTTGCTTACCCAAGACTTGGCCTAATTACAGAGACCAAGAGGGTCATGCCTGGCAGTTCATCTTCAAGCCTTCAGGAGCTGACTCCCCGCGTCTTGAGAGTGAAGAGAACAGGGATGACAGAGCACCAGGCTGAGCCCACGAGGACACAGACGGACGGACGTGTCAGACTCTGCCCTCTGGCCCCTGGAGCCAGGCCCTCCTTGTGTTACATGCGAGGATTCACGTATTGTCTTTATGTGAAAAACAGACCTCGTTTTGAGTGAGGCCGTGTCCTGCGCTGTTTCCCAAGAGAACCGTAGCAAACTCCCGGCATGCGCTGGGCCCTGGGCGCGGCCCCCGCCCGCCATCTGCCAGGCCGGCTCGGCAGCGTGGCCCCAGGGGGCGTGGTGCCCACGTCTGATCCAGACGCTCATCGTTTGTCTTCTTGGGGCCTTTCTTAGCTTTCGTGGACTATGGGGGGGAGGATGGGATAAGTATGAGCCAGATTTGACCCCAAGAACTAACAAACTCCATTTTGGAGGAAAACATGAGAAGTTACCATTCCTGGCTTCAGTCCGTGAAAACCAAACTGAAAGTACTGAGCATTATTTGAGGGAAAGTTCACTAAAAGGATGAGGTCTTTGGGAGGCTAACGTGTTTGGAAGAGAATATATCCACATCTGGTAACATACTTCACAGCCCTCAGCGTATAAACTGCCACAGAGGGGAAGTCGCAGGAACAGCGGGGGCGCTGGCCGTGGTCCTGACGCCGGGCTGGCTCCTCACTCCCAGAGCCACAACCCCGTCAGCTCCCTCCCTCCGCTTTCCCCCGTGAACAAGTGACAGAGTTGAGATTTGCCCCCGGAAGTCTTCATCGCCGCTGCCACCACCCCAGGGTAACGGTTTGGTGGTTTCTGTGTCCCGGGGCCACGGCGGAGCGGGCTTCCAGAGAGAGTACCGAGGCGGACCCTTTGCAAAGGGAACGGGGCCCCGCCCACGGGACCGCGTTAGGAGATGCCTCGGTGCATCTGCGTCTTCCTACCGTGCTGCAGCCGTACTTGGTTCGCTGAAGCCGGGTCCACTTGCCACCCACGCACCGTTCCCTGCGCCCCACCCCCGCCCCGTCTCTCGCATCTCGAGAAGCAGCTGATTCATGCGTGGCACCGAGACCGACTCTGGATTATCCAACACGTGGTCTCCCTGAATATCTCCTTCCTTCATCTTGTTCTGGACAGGATGGTTTGCTGCTCGCTCCTTTGGAAATTTAGAGGCAAACAAATATGCCCTCCTATCCCAGGAAGTCCCCAAACCTAGAGGAACAAACCACAAGGTCCCCCTGGGAGCCGGGGCTGCCGGGGTCCCCGCCCTGCTCTCCGGCCCAAGGCCCCGTGTTCTCCGGCACACGGAAGGACTGGGGTCCCGAGCTGCAGCTCCTGAACCGGGAGGCGGTGGGCAGACCAGAGCGGATAGTGAGGACCACGTCCTGCTTGTTTCAGGAATGTAAAAGGAACAGAAGCACTTTCCCCATAGACCCCCTCCCTGCTGTGGGCGGAGGAGGTGAGCTCGGGGTGGAAGACAGAGCCGCACCCTCCTGGCAGCCCCCCCGCCATGGCTCACAGCAGGGGCCTCCATAAAGACCCCATGAACCCTGACCTACCGAACACTGAGCCGTGCGGGGCCAGGCTCCTGTGAGCCTCTGGTCGCTGCGTTTCCATGACCCATCAATGCACATAATGTTACGTAATGTGTGTGTGTCGAAAGACCCCTTAGCTAACCTGTTTGTCGACTCATTAACGTGGACCCCGCACCACCAGCACCGAACCTGTCACCCGAGGCACACGCAAGCCACAGCGCGGCCACCTTGCACCAGGGACCCCGAAGCGCCTCAGCACCACGCGGAGGGCCCACTTGAAACAGTGAAGTCGTCAACACAAAGCCCAAACATTGGAAAATGTGGCCCTAAGGACCCCAAAAAGGATGCTCACTGCGGCCTCAGAGCTGAGAGAGGAAGGCAGAGCTTTGCCCTGTCAGACCTCAGCGGGGAACACGCACATCAGGTGACAGATTTTCCTCCGGTCTGCACCGGCCAGTGGGTGACCACAAAAGTGCCGTGATGAATGGCTTCGGGGTTACAATAAATTTTACCAAGTGGGCAAATCCGCGCATGCAGAACCTGTGAATAATACTGAGATTCACTGCGTACAGTTCCTGGATCAACGAGAGCTCCCTGCAGAAAGACGCAGTTGAGCAGTGCGTTTAAGAGACGAGGCTCTGATCCCAGCCCTGCAGCTCTGTGACGTCGGGGGAGTTACTCAGCCTCTCTGTGCACCCGCGGCATCACCTGTAAAATGGGATTCGTTTATGTGGCTCTGCAGCACGGCGCTGTGATGAGGTTGGCTGAGGCCTGTCTGGTTGCTGTTATGACTGCGGACAGTTCATTACCGTCCTTGCCTGCACGCAGTAGGGCCGGCCAAAGGAGCAGAGTCACAGGCCGTGACACCCAGGGTACCGCCACGCCTGCGTAGGCATTGACCGGTGACAATGTGCGCAGCAGTGTGTGGCGCAGGCGCAAAGAAAACGGCTCTATTTCTTATTTAATCCACAAATGTTCAGGCTGGGTTGTTTTCCTACTTGAGACCTGAACTAAATATAGAGAGTCCGCGTCTAAATTTGGTGGGCTGAATCTCTCTGCTCAAGTCTGGCTCTGGTGGCTGCCACCATCCAGCAGTCCCCACCGAGAGTTAGTGACGCAGACCTTTTGATGTGAGCTGAAATAAACTGCCCCCTCCCCGGGCTCGAGTCTGGGAACAGGGAGGAAAGGAAGAGGCTGGACACGGCGCCCAGAGAGGAGAGGGCACCGAGGGGACAGGACGGGTCCCCTGCCTGGTAACTCACTCTTCTGAAGAAATGTGTGAAAAACAGAAAAGCCAAGGAATCAGAAACAACTCTGTGCTGGGTGGGAAGACAACACGGGTAGGAAAACCCTTGGATTCGCTCTGGGAAGAAGTGGAAACTGAGAATAATTTAATAAATGCCCCCAAGGCAAGCCATTAGCCTTGGGGAGGGAACTGATAAGAAGTACTTACAACTAGGTTTAGTGCCAAGGAATAGAGACTAAAAATAAAATAAGACAAAAGGAAAAGTGCAGAGCTGGCATGCATTTGTGGGTAGAACAGTGTGATGGTCCACAGGAATCAGACTCTTGTCAGGTCCCTGCTTTGCCGTCCCTGGGGTTGGCCGCGCTGTCACGGTCCAACATGGCTGCTTGTGCTCCAACTGTCCAACTTGTGTTCCAAGCAGCAGGATGGAGGGGGGATAGAAGAAACGCTTACTCCTTCCCTTTCAAAGACACTGCATGGAACCCTTATATTTCACTGGGAAAACCTTGGTCATGTGGCCACACATAGTTGCAAAGGAGTCTGGGAGATATTGGCACAATGTGCCCAGCCAAAAATCCTGGCTCAGTTAATTTTAAAAAGAAGGAAAGTGGAGATTTGGTCAGTAACTTCCAGCCTCTTCCCCCGGAAAAGCCCCGAAGCAGGTAACTGTGGTATTTCCTGCCCTCCGAGGGGAGATGGGACAGCCTTCCGGGGCTTCAGCATCGCTGACGGTGAGTCCTCGTGGGCGCCCCGGCGGGAGGGCGGCTGTCCCAGAAGCCTCTCTGGGACGCCATGCCGGTGGGTCAAAGACCAAGATGGTTCGGGAAGAGTGAGGTGACCAGCCATCCTAACGGGACGTTAAGTGGATGCATACGAGCTAACGGGAAGGCACGGGGAGGAGACTGGGCCATAATAAAGTTGTTTGCAGGACAGGTGCTCCCCAGGGTAGGTAGTGTGGCACCCAGAGCGGCTGTTTTCCCAAGAGAGGCCGTCCTACATGCACTCTGAACACGGACTCTGAGCCTGCCACCAGAGGGGTGCGGCCACACAGCCCCCTGTGCCTTTGTGGTCGAGCCTGGAGCACGGGGTGGAGGGCACTGGGGGAAGCAAGGCCAAGTGGACCCCCCCCAGAGTGGGCGGGACTCGGTGGGTAGACAATGGGAAGGGGGACAGGCCGAGGATGGCATGGCCCTCAGATGAGGGCAGAGCCCATATATGTGTGACAGCACACAGACCTCCAGCCTTGGACCCGGGGTCTCTCTCTGCCATCACCCTCCTTGGCCCCCGCCCGCCCTCCCGCTGGGGCTCGGCCAGTGCTGTGCCGGCACCGGGCTCGCTGCCCGTGGTGTTGGCCGCTTTCCATGGTGGAAATGCCCGCAGCAGGCAGGTGCCGAACGGGCTTGGGAGGGGACGCTTAGTGGGCACACACCCGTGTGCGGTTAGTTACTCGGGAGCAGAGGCAAGAACAAGGTGTAATTAGGAAGCGGTAAGTTTTGAATTGTTACTGCCTATGGTTCTAAGGTGACTTGGTTAACTGTGACTTTGATTTCTAATAATGCCCCAGTTTAACAAGCAGCCCAAAACTCTTAACAACTGGTCCTCGCCTGTGGGAACAAGTGGGTCCCAGCACAACTCAGCCTTGTTTTCCTGCCAGCCCTCAGCCCCTTGCCGCCCGCTCCTAACGTGCCCGCCTGGCTGCGCCCTGGCCTGAAGTCAGCACCTCTGACCCATGTACCTGGGACCTGGAGAGGGGTCGACACCCTGCTGCCCGCGGCTCTGAGCATGAAGCCTGGAGCCAGCGGAGCCGGGGCAGAGACAGAAAGCCAGCGAGGCAGACGCCCAAGTCCATTTATCTCGGTGCCTCCTTGCACCTGCTGTCCTAAAATCTGCAGATTCTCTTTGAATCTCCATCTGGACGTAATCATCACTTAGGTTGCAGAAAGTTAATTTGGGTGAAGAAATATCCACTGATCATCCCCCCAGCCCGAGTGCGGGCAGCTCTGCGTCCGTGGGGAGCATGCTGGCTCAGGGTGGACCACCAGTCACTGGCCTTGACTGGTGGCGTCTCCTTAAAGGGCCACAGTTGAGCCACTCACCCATTTAGAAAAAATGGAAAAAGATAGACCCTTTCTCGAGAAACATTTCCCAGGGGCTGACTGTCGGCCCGTCCTCCATCCGGCACTAGAGGAACGGGGAGCATGTGAAGATCAGGAAGCCTTACTTCCATTCCTGAAACAGTGTAGTTTTGTGGGGTGAGGAATAGATAAGAAATGCAAGAAAAGTGAAAAAGAGGGAAAGAGGAAATCTTGAAGGGATGGGGGCTGAGCAGGGGACAACCTTGTCTCAAGGTCCAGCATCAAAATCAGTTCTGCATCGGTTACTGCTTTTGTTACTTTTAAAACTTCCTGTTTTAGATGCTGGAAGTTGTGCCCACCGCCTTCTCTCCCCGCACATCTGGTGTGACACTGTCACAGGCACTTCGTGAATGTGCACCACATACAAGCAGAAAAATACTTTTGGGGGTGCCTGGGGGGCTCAGTCGGTTAGGCCTCCAACTTCGGCTCAGGTCACAAACTCACGTTCATGGGTTCGAGCCCCACGTCAGGCTCTGTGCTGACAGCTCGGAGCCTGGAGCCTGCTTCCAATTCTGTTCCCCCTCTCTCTGCCCCTCCCCACTCATGCTCTGTCTCTCTCTCTCCCAAAAATAAATAAAACATTTAAAAAATTTTAACAAGACTTTTGTATTCTCTTCTTTATTTGTACACACACGCGGTAGCACCTCATGACGCTTCCCGCCTCGCCTGGATGTTTGTCTCAGAACCTGACCCGGTCGGGGTCCAGGAGACTTGTTAGTCTCTGTGAGGACGACAGGCTCATTCCCTCGGAGGCGCACTGTAATTTGGGTAACCAACTCCGCTACTGACTGAGTGTTCCAGTGTTGTGAATAAAACTCAGGACTAACCCGCACACCTGAGAGGCACATTTCTCAGAGGGGGCTGCGTTGAGAAGTGACCAGGCATCTTCCAAGCCTGACTGCGCATTGCCAGATTGCTCTCTGTTAGTTGTGTGGCGGCCGTGCCCAGCAGACCACAGCGTTGCTGTCTCTCCGCGCCCTCGTCCGGACCTGGCCAGTCCAGAGCGGACAAGGACGCGTCGTCTGGCCATGAGGAGCACTTCTCCGAGGGAGGCTGAGCATCTTTTCAGATGCGGCTGAACGCTTGTTCGTCTTTGTTTCCTTTATCTTTCCCTCCCCTGTGTGAAATGTCACCTTTATCACATACCAGGTTCCTGTACGTGTTTGGGTCTATTTGTAGATTTTCAGAACCGGTACGGATCTGTCAATTCTGACGCCAGTGCTGCAATATTTAGTTCGTATCTTGACGCTTGACCGTGTGAGGACTGGTCACTGGACTCCCTTCAGAAACAAAGGATTCCATCAGCCGGTCTCGGGTCTTCATCTTCCATCTGAATCCAGTGTGTCTTGTTCTCCCCCCTCAAAAAAAATGAAGAATCCCTTGGTGGGATTTTTGACATTAAATGTGTAGAATGACTTAGAAAGCAGGTGCATGTCTGTGACTTACACGTCGTCTTATTTAAAGCAGCGCACTCTACCTTTCCTCCTCTCAAGTTCATGTCTTCGGGAGCGTTGGAAGCTTCCTTGTGAGCGCTCCCCGTACGTGCCGTCAGTCCTGGCGCCCTGCTCCGTGGGGCCCTCTGCTTCGAAGTTTCTTCTGACAGTTCTCTGTGTCTGTTTCCAGGCCTGCTGCCTGGTGCGAGGTCGGTGGACGGTCATCCAGATCTTCATAAAAACAACGGAAATCATGGGGCGCCTGGGTGGCTCAGGCGGTTGAGCGTCCGACTTCGGCTCAGGTCATGATCTCACGGTTCATGGGTTCAAGCCCCGTATCGGGTTCTGTGCTGACAGCTCAGAGCCTGGAGCCTGCTTCAAATTCTGTGCCTCCCTCTCTCTCTACCCCTCCCCCACTCATGCTCTGTCTCTCTCTCTCTCTC
>NC_043703.1:1475945-1493126 GCF_006229205.1 Suricata suricatta | reverse complement strand
TGGTGAGGTGGGGGGGTGGGGGCCATAAACTCAAGAGGCAGTTTCTTAAAGGGATTTTCATGAGCTCAGGAGGACTCCCAGGGTCCCGGAGGCCTGGCTATGAGGAGCCAGGGTCCTTTCCCTGCCAGCGAAGTATCAGAGTGAGGATGGGAGGGAGATCCTGGAGAAACTGCCGTTGCCGCCGCGAGCCTCCGTCAATGGGTGGCAGGTTATAAGGAAATTTAATTTTACCTGCCGTTTCCTCTGGTCCCCACATCACTAGGGGGGGAGGAGGTTGGGGCTCCAGGAAATGAAGTCGCTAGGTTTCCGGAGATTAGGCTATTGATAAGATTGCCTTTTCCTTATAATTTGCTAAGATATTTGTGATGGAGAAGCTGTCGGTTTAACCATTTGTCTTCTGCCTTCGTTCTTGGGCTGCAGGAGTGCCCGAGGGGCACCGCATGCCCCCTGAGGAGGGTGGGGGCCGGGCGCACCAGCCCTGCTCAGCCTCCACTTGCCTCATGGTCCCTCTTCATTAACTTTAACTTAACTCTCCTTTATTTTTTTATTTTTTAAAAATGTTTATTTTGAGAGAGAGAGTGTGTGTGTGTGTGTGTGTGTGTGTGTGCACAAGCAGGGCGAGGCAGAGACAGAGGTAGAGAGAGAATGCCAGCCAGCCTCCTTGCTGATGGCAGCGAGCCCGACACGGGGCTCAGTCTCACAAGCGTGAGGTCATGAACTGAGCAGAACTCAGGAGTCGGGCACTTGACCGGCTGAGCCCCCAGGTGCCCGACATGACCTGCTTTCAGAGGCGGCCTGTGAATTCGCCTTCCGAAAGTGACTCCCTGGCACTTCACATGGTCTTTGCTCTTCAGTCTGCAGGCCCTGCCCGCCACCACCAGGCTGCCCGCCTGCTGCCCGCTGCGCCCAGCACAGGGGACCCCGAGTGGTCCGCAGCCCGGCCACCCTTCCCCCCGGCTCGGAGCTGGTCTTGGAGGCACGAGAAGCGGGGCACCGCCGTTGTCAGGAGGCGCCGTCGGGACTCTGGTGAGTTTCCCCTGGGCCTCCCTCGGTTCCCCAGTAGCACACACGTGGTGCAGGTGCTATGCGCCGGCATCCAACCCTGGGCCCCGTCGCTGTGGTCTGTTACCCCCATCCCCGGGCCCCATCGCTGTGGTCTATTACCCTGTCCCCAGGCCCCATCTCTGCAGTCTGTTACCCCCATCCCCAGGTCCCTGTCACTGTGGTCTGTTACCCCCGTCCCCGGGCCCCCGCGCCCACTGCCAGGTTTGGGCCACGTCATCCCAGGAGCCCTGCTTGCTTTCGTTCTGCGTGCTGACCTCACCGGTGGAGTCCTGTGTCCATGGGGACCTGCTGTCACACAGGGCCCACCACATGCATCCCCGAGACACACCTGCAGGGTCGGGCTAGCGGGCCGCCTCCGCCTTCCGTTTCTGGAGCTTATTTCCTTTCCTTTTTCCTTGTTTACTTAGGAACACAGAAACAAAGCGCCCTGACCAGACACCACTGTGAAAGGCGTTAATGGGTTAAAAGCAAAAGCAGATCAGAAGCACACCCAGGCGCTGTTTTCGGTGGAGACGGCACAGTCCCGCCTCAGGCAGGGCCCCTCCGACACCCCCGGGGGCCCCGAAGCACTCCATAGACACCCTGCCCCGGACACCCAGGATCCCACCTAAGGGCCTTCCAGCTGTGGCCGCCGTTGGCGTGAAGGACGGTCCAGGAGGAAGAGACCGTTGAGTTTGTGGAAGCCGGTCTGGCCTCCAGGATGGACTGTGGACCTGAAGTCGTCCCTACAAATGACAAGCTGTCGAGAGCCGGGTTACTATGGCCAGGTGACCCGGGTCACTGGACGCACTGTTTGTAAGGACGGCCATCTGTCCCCACCCGGTTTCCAGGCCGCGGAACGGCAGCACCGAGCTGGACGCGGAGCAGAGGCCAAGGCCAGCGCGCTTCCCCCACACGGGCAGCAAGGAAGTGCTGTGGGGCCGTGAGCACGGGCTGCGCCTCCCCGCCGGCCCCGACGGGCGGCCTGTCTCGGGTCAGGAAGCCGCTAGCCACAGACGCGTGACCGTGTTGGGGGGCGGGACCCTGCTGTGGACGCTGGGGCATTTCTGGGCCTGCACTGTCCACAGAGAACAACCCGGACAGAGTCGAAAACGCACCAAGTTGGAAACAGCGACAAAATGCGGATCAAGGACCTGTTTGCACAAAGGGGATGGTTGTTAAAGAACAAATGTCATCGAGACGCGTCTGCCATTACTGGGTTGGAAGCTCTGCGGTGGCTGCTCCCTGCGAGGGTGTGCTGACAGAGACGCTCCGAGCGCCGGCTCCAGAACGGAGGCCAGTCGGCCGGACTCACCTTGTAGCTGCGGCCCCCTTCTCCCGCCAGCTGGGCCCGCGGTGCCCGAAGGAGGCGTTCTTCACCGTGTTTCTCCCTTCTCCCATCATCCAGGCGCATCTCTCTGGGTGTGAGCGTGAGGGCCGGCACACTCTCCAGAGGAGGCCGGTCCATCCTATCAGGGGTTCTTGGGCAATTTCATCCTTTAGGACCCCTCTTCTCTCTGCTAAAATCCAGAAGTAGAAAAAAATGCCCGTAGCCCAACCACTGACGCGATGGCCCCGAGCCGGCTGCCTCCTCACCCTCTCAGCTCCGGGGACAGAGAGCCTGGCTCAACGCATTGGTCAAGGTCGAGCTGGATTTGGATTACAAATTGCAGTCGTCTGAGAGGCGAACCCCTGGAACGGGTACCGGACTGCGCTCCACAGCCAAGATTCACGGGGACCGGGAGCACCGGCTTCACGGGGAGCGGGAGCACCCCCGAGCCCTCCTCCGCCCGGTAAGTGCGGCCGTGCACGCTCTCACTCCTTGAGACCCGGGCCGTGTGCTGGCACCACGGGGTCTGGAAGGCTGTGTGACATGCGGGTGCTGTAGGACGGTCACGTGTGTGTCCGTGTGTGGTAGTTGCAGGGACTTTGTCCCAGAATTCACGGGAGGTTCCTGCCATTCGTCCGAGTTTTCAGACGAGAGCTAGATTTGCTTGCTCGGGTGTGCATGATCTGGTGGAGACGAAGAGAACCTTCTACGTTTGTTTCATGATTTTCAAGAAAGGGAGAGGGTCTGGAAAGTAAGTGAGAGCGCCGTGGGAATTGGATGGATTGGGTCATAGAGAAGCAAAGAGCACCGTAAGTCAATATAGAGTGGAAAGCTGGAGCAAACCGGGCAGGACGGGGGCAGGAGGGGGAGGGGTGGGTGCCATGGGGGCTTGACCTCCAGGGGCAGGGTCCCCGGGAGTCCTGGGTGGGGTGGGCCTTCCGGAACGACAGGGAGAGGGGTGCAGATTCAACCAGACGGAGGGCTTTTACCCAAGAAGGTGAATGCGGCAGGTGAGGGGCTGGCCCCGCCGTGTGCCACGGGGCTCCTGGAGCGGGGGTTAGAAGAGTGGGGGACGTGGCTGAGCCGCCCGGGCCTCTGCCCCGGAATCTTTTCAGGTCCCAGTGCTGTGGGCCCAGCGGTGGGGAGGGCGCCGCTCAGGCAGTGACCGCCATGCAGCTGGCCCGTAGGGCCCGTGGCATGAGGACTGGCCGTTATTTTGCTATTCTGTGAATTCCTGTCCAGTTGATGAGATATTTTAAAATACGAAGCAGTTACTGTTTGATAAAAGTGAGGCTTCGAGGTGTCCAAGGCCGCAGCGTGACTGGCATTGTCAGGTGGTTGAGGACGGGAATGTTCTAAGAAAGGGATTTTGCCATTTATTTTGTGTCACCAAAATGACGTAGGAATTCTACCCTGTGGAATCTTTTCCTAAGTAGAAAAACTAAATAACATACATGAAAATACACATGATAATTCATTACAATAGACAGAGATTGGTTAAAAAGGGGGGGGATTTTATCAATTATGAAACATATGTTATTGAAATTTTTGAATCTGTTGAATCTGTAGAAAAAGTTTTAAAACTATTTAACAATGTGGAAATTGCTAAGGACCATAAAATGCTCAATGCAAGATATGGGCGTGGGGTATACAGTTGGATCACATGCATAAGGAAAAGTAATTTATGCAAAAAGAAGAACAGAAAAGGAATAAAGCTCCTTCTTCCATGTTATAATTAGACGTCTTGATAGTTTCTTGTAATTCTTGATAAATTTCAATCTGCGTGCAGCCCCGTACTTTATACTTTCCGTGTCTCCCGCCCTGTGGCGGGCACCTTCTTCGCGGCCCCCGGACTTCCCCGCTGCGAGCACGCGCTACAGCCTGGTGGGTGGGTGCGGTTACGGCTACGTGACCCCGTCTCCGCAGAGAACACTCGAAGCGGGGGCGGGGGGGGGGGTGAGGGCAGCTCCCAGCCAGTGGGGCCTCACTCCTAGAACCTCCCCACACCCCCGCCTGGTGTGGGAATGCAGGGGGGCGGAGGCCGGGCTCCAGCCCGCTGGGGCCAAGCACAGGACCCCCAAGCCCTGACTCCCGCCCACAGAGCCTGCGAGAAGAAAGGGTGTGTGTTTTAAGGAACCAAGTTCAAGGTGATTTTGTTGTGCGGCATGACAAGAATACACACCTGTGTAGGTTTCTTTTTATTTCCTTCCTTGGATTGCTTTAGATTTATCGCATCTTTTTCCTGATGTTTATTTTTCTCCCTCTGCTACTTTGGTAGTTGCCAGTCCTGGTTTTCTTCTTTTAATAGTTCTCATGGCTGTTAACACAAGAAAAACTAGCTTACCAAAGTCTGAGTTAGCCAGTAGCCTCACCCTCTGTTGACACTTTACGACTCAGAATGCATTAACCGTCTCCCTCCACCATGATGGGCACGCTGTCGCTCTCATGGATTGGACCGCAACCTTGACTGTTTTCTCTTGCGCTCATCACACGGAACTACTGTGTTTATGCAGTCAGCGTTTGCCTGGATTTCCCCACTTAATTACCACATCCGTGTCTTCAGTCCTTCCCTTTATTTCGGACCTCGCCACTGGGGCCGCACCCCTGCTGTGTGATAGCAACCGCGCTGTGTGCTCATCTAGCAGCGCCTTTGCTCGCCCTCTGCCCTGGGCGGGCGGCCCTGCCGGGTGCGATGTTTAAGGCAGGTGGCCACTGGCTCCCGGGAGGTGAAGGTGGGGTTCCAGCGGCCTGAGTCCCACGGTTCCGAGGAGGAGTTAGCCGGCAGTCCCTTCTCTGCGGCGTCTGCCCTTTCTCCCCGGGGCTTGGAAGACATTCTCGGGTTTCCGTTCTCCTGTTGCTGCGTTATGCTGAGTCTAGGTCGAGATTTCTTTTTAATTATCACGCATCGAATCATGGAGTTCTTCAACCTGTGGGGCAGTTTCTTCCATCAGTCTCTATCTGGTTCTGTTTGGTTGCTTTCCAGTCTTCATGACATCTGTTTTTTTACTTACATTTTAATATTTTTTATTTATTCAAACCTATTAGAAATACTTTGTTTTCTAGCCTATAATTTTAACATCTTTAACTGTTACCATTTTTCTTCATTTCACTCCCTTCACATTTTCATCTGCCGAAATCCTCCATCTGTTCATGCATGTTGTTTACCTTTTCTATCAGTGCCTTTAAGGTGTTAATCATAGTTACTGGTGGCTGATAGTTTTGGCATTTGGGTCACACCTGCCTCTTGTTCTATTGACTGCTTTGTTTTCTGACGAGGGTGTAGTTCCTTCCTTCCTCCCCCTCCTTCCCCCTTCCTTCCCCCTCCTTCCTCCCCCTCCTTCCCCCTTCCTTCCCCCTCCTTCCTTCCCTCCTTCCTTCCCTCCCTCCACTGCCTTCCTTCCTCCCCCTCCTTCCCCCCTACTTCCTTCCCTCCCTCCTTCCCCCTTTCTTCCCCCCTCCTTCCTTCCCTCCCTCTACTCTTTACTCCTCCCCCCCTCTTCTGTGTCTTGTACTTTTTGGCTGAGAGCATGACAGTATGTGTGGGACACAGGACTGAGTTACTTATGTTAATGTGCAGGAAAAGACACCCCCCTTTTTCTGCTTGACCAGCAATGTTAGGGCTGAGTCAGTCTAATCAGAGTGGAATTTGGGATTTGTTGTTGCTATAGTTACCCTCTTGCAACCACTAGCCTCACATTCCTCTAGCTTCGCCTGAGGGAGGGGCTACTTTGCCGGGAAAATTTTCTTGACGTCCACTTCAGTCTCAGCGTTGAGCCTGCTGTTTTCACGCCGGCCTCCAGCAGGTCTCTGTCCGCACACTTGCCTCTCCCCCACGGTGGACGGCCAGGCTTTCAGCACTGCACCTGCCAGCCTGGCGTTGGGGGTCAAGGCCTTCTCTCGTCTGGTGCGGACTCCACCTCTGAGGGCCCCAGGAGGGGAGCAGCAGAAGGCTGCTAATGGCTCAGACTCAGGCTGGCTTCGTGCCTGTTCCCCGAGGGGGGAGCATCTTCCTTTACCGCTGTCCTCCCCGCCACGGCGGGGTTTGTCTGTGCCCTGGGAGCGGCAAGGACCCCACACTCAGCCTTCAGCGGTCTGGTAACACGTGTAGCTGAGTTCCTATGACCCCGCCTACGCCGGGGAGCCGTCTGCCTTCTGTGCCCTGACCCTGGTGAGTCACCGTCACGTCCGTCTCCGTGGGCGCACCTGTCCTTGCTTACGTAGCAGGCTGCTCTGGGCAGAGCCGAACCTCAGTGCTCTGACGGGTTCACGAAAAGGCACCTTTGAAGATCACGGGCTTCGCCTTGCTGTGAGGGTGAGGCCACCCCTCCCCCACGCTCTGCCCCTGCGGCTCGGCCTCCGGCGGCCCCCTGCCCCCTGCCCCGGGGCTCTAACCGGTCTCCTCTTCCCCCGCCCTTTGCTCTCTCAAACCCCGCTGGAAAATAACCTCATTTTTCACACTTGCGAATATCTCTGCGTAGGCTCCTGGAAGAGGAAGTGCTAGACACACGGAGGACACGTCGTGACGTTCGTCTGTGTCGCCGGGTTGCCTCCGTGACCCTTACGGAGTTCACACCCACACCACCTCTTCTCAATGCGATGTGATCACACTTCTTGGCCTCTGCCCGACTGAGAAGTGAAAAATGGTTCCTGTGGCATTTAAACTTGCTTCTCATGTTATAGTGACATTGAGCTTCTTTTCATATATTAAAGCTATTTTCATACTGAACTGCACACTTAAAAAATGGCTAAAGTAGTAAATTGTATGTTATATATATTTTTTCACAATAGAAAAGCTCTTTGCATTCTTTCCTATGAATGAAAGATTCATATTTTACTCACTTTATAATCAACATGTTTGCCTAATGTGTTTCAGTTGATTTTTCTAGATTTCTAAGTAGATAGTCATATTTTCAGCAAAGACGAACAACACTGCATTTTCCTTTAAATCATACTGGAGGGAATAGGCATTCTTGTCTTCCTTTTGACTTTACCAGGAGCACTTTCCTGTTCTCGCCATTAACTACGTTGGTGGCGATTTGTTTGATGTGGTCAGTCTTTACTAGAAGATATGTATTTCTATTCCTGTTTTCCTAAAAACGTCTTTTAATCAAGAATCATTTTGTTTTTCTCAAAAAGGTGCCATTGAAATTAAGATTAGTGTTGCATTTCATTTGTGAATTAGCGTCTGACAACTACTGTTACCTAAGTTGTGGGTATTTTATCCCGTGTGTAAACAGATTCAATATTTATCACCTTTCCTTGTGTACAAGGACATTCCCATTCCTGAGTCCTTGTTAGATCCCTCTTCTAGTTAGCTAATCAAATATTGGAGTGCTTTTCCAAGAAAACTTGTGGTGGCGTACTTCCTGGACTCTTGCTCCCATGGTTCCATCCTTCTGTTCCCGACAGCCAGGATCATCCACGTAGCTAGACCCGGAGGTCTCTCGGTTCCCAGTTCCCAACAGCAGAGTCCTGTCGTCCTGGCTCCCCAGGACCTTCACTTTGAAACCAGCCTGAGGTTGCTTCCTTCCGATGTTTTGTGAGCATCCACAGGGCTGTGTATAGAAATTGTGCTTGGAAATCACACATTTGATATGTGCTGGGTAGCAGACCAACCTTTTCACCAAGATCATCTTGCAAAAAATAATAAAAATGCTTTATCAGGGCACCCGGGTGGCTCAGTCAGTTGAGCATCTGACTTCAGCTCAGGTCATGATCTCACGGTTCGTGGGTTTGAGCCCCGCGTCGGGCTTGCTGCCATCAGCACAGAGCTCGCTTCAGATCCTCTGTGCCCCCTCTCCCTGCGCTCTCCCAAAAATGAATATTTTTAAAAATTGCTTTATAATCTGCTTCGAGGAATCGAGAGCAACTAGCACAGCTCCAGGTGAGGGGCCAAGACCCCAGGAGGCGGGACTCTCGGAGAGGTGAGCTCCGTGCTCTACACCGCTGCGGCCGTGCCTTCAACTCTTCCTGGTTTATAAGCACCGCAGGCCAAGAAATAGAAAGGCCCAGCCGAGGTTAGTGGCTAAGAGGCTGGAGACCTAGCGAGAGCTTCCGGGGGTCCCGTGGGGTTAGGCGCTACTACTGGAGTTCTGGGTTACCAAGTCACTTTGGCCGGAGAAGCCCAGAGCCCAGAGGAAGGCTGTGCTGGGTGGTGACAGCTGTGCTGGACCTTAGCCAGGAAAGGTGACAGGTTGGCGTCTTCACAGACAGAGGTCTCTAAAGGCTGGAGTCTCAGCATCTGGGGGACACGCTGGAGTTGGAGACCCACGAGGAGGAGGGCATACTGTCGAATGCTCAGCTCAGCTTGCCATGGGGGGGCCCAGATGCCCCTGTACGTGAGGCCCCCGAGGCAGATGGAACCGGAGGGTAACCGTGAAGGGCTGTTCGGGCAGGTGAGAAGGCGGTTCTGCCCACTGGTCTGCCCAGCGGCACGGCCACTTCCTGGGCTGCCTCCGCTCCTGGTTCCCGCTGGCACGGCCTCACTTCACGTCATCAGTATCCATAGCTTATTGAAAGTTAAGCCTAGTTTCCAGAACTATCAGATTTTCCTAAAGGCATCCCAGAGTCCGCAGTGGGAAGCTCATTTAGAGTAACCAGGAGGCTGTGGGCCACCCCTACGTTGCTGAGAGCGAGCCGTTAGGAGGTCCTCCCGACGACTCGGTTGTTGGCAGAGCAGACAGGAGCCCGATGACCTCGAGCTGCAGGAATACACTCAATGCAGCTGCCTGCCAAGGGACTGAGAAGTCTCGGCAATGACGTGAAAGCCATGTGATGTGACACCTGCTCCTTCCAAGACGGAGAGGCCTGGGTCAGAGAAGTGGGTGATGTGAAAGTGGAGGTGAAGCAGGACCGGACAGATGTGTCGTCTGGGTGAGAGTTTTGCTGCTTTTCCAGGACCAGCAGGGAGCTTGCGGGCACATAAATTGGCTCCCACCGCGGGGCTAGATCCCTGACGCGCACGGTCTCCCGTAATTCCTACAGGGTCGGCGCTACCGCTGCACGGGGGAGAGCAAAGCTTATAGAGACTCGAACCCTTGCCTGAGGCCACAAGGCTGAGAAGGAGCAGAGGAGGGACCCGAGTCAGCATTTCTGGTGCTGACGCCCATCCCGACGCTTGCTGCGCCACACGCCCCCTGCCCCTCCGCGGGGAGGCCTCAGCAAGTCTCTGAGCAGTTTGTCGGCGTGCGTGCGCAAGCAGAGATCACCGTCTGTCATGGCGGCCGGGACACCATGTGTTTTCAGTTCCTCGTACGGTTGGTTGTCGGCGCTTCCCAGGTGCCGCACATGCACCCCTGAGTGGGGGCTCAACTGAATAATGTGGTGAATGTTCACATGCTCAGGACTGTTTTTAAGTTAAAAAGGAAAGCCCCCAGAAAGTAGGCACGTTATAATACAATTTATATAGAATCCCCAACTCTTGATGTGCATATATTGCCTGGAGATGCCTAAGGCTGGGGAGCCACAGCGGCTCACTTCTCACAGGTGAAAAGTGTACACGACCAAATGTCAGCAGAGCTTGATGCAGAATTCGGGGGCATCGAATGCGGGCAAACTATAGGATTTTCTATAGCCAGGGGTGTGTGCAGAGCAACGGGCCTCCTGGTCTTGGTCGATACAGAGAGAGAGAGAGACAACAGAGAGGTAAGTGATAGATAATAGATGCAGAGGTAGGGAGCTAGCCAGAAAGGTGACAGATGGTAGAGACAGAAGATGGTGGATGGACAGGTGATAGAAGGGGTAGATAAGATGGATGGACATGTAGATACATAAGATGGATAGGTAGATAGATAGATTAGAGAGATTGGTAGATAGGATCAATAGGTAGATAAGATGGATGGACAGACAGACAGACAGACAGGCACACGCACACACAGAAGCCTCATGACCGACCAGCTGGAGACCAGGAAAGCGGGTGTGTCGTTCAGGCTGAGAACCAAGGCCTGAATCCAAAGGCCTGAGGACCAAGAGACCTGATGGCATAATCCCCTGTTCAAGGGCAGGAGAAGAGCCATGTCTCAGCCCAAGAAGTCAGGCGGAACGGGGGTGGAGTCTCCCTTCCTCCCCCTGGTGTTCTATGCCAGCCCTCGGTGGATTGGATGATGCCCACCCGCCCTGGGAAGGGCGGTCTGTCCTCCCGAGGCCACGGAATCTAATGCCGGTCTCAGCTGGCAATGCACCCCCAGACATACCTGGAAACAATGTTTAATCCGAGTGCCCTGTGTCCAGTCAAGTTGACACACAGTCAGCCACCACAGTGGGATTTCTCCCCCAGGCCCACTGTGGGGATAGGCCCATCCCACAGACTCTGGCACCTGACCACCTGCGATCCGGCCCCCAGCTATTGCTCAGGGCTGCTAGCAAGATGGTGTGTCCAGGGATTGTTCCTTAAACACCGAATTACTAACCAGTGTTGTGTCTGTGGACAGGAAGGTGCTTGGGACAGGCAAGGATGAGGGATGTCGGTCTTGTTCTGTGTGCGTCTATATTTCCTTGCTCCTGCACGGTGATGGCTTCTGGCACCAGGAGGAAAGAGGAGGTGTCACACACCCTGGACTGGCCTGGGGAGGCGCACCCCACAGGGATGGCTTCTGCTTGGCCAAGTCTGTTCTCTGGGTGGAGATCCGGCTGCATCCTGACCTCTCAGTCTTCACCTCGATGAAGACCAGGCTGACTTTCTGCATGGTAACAGGCTTGGAAGACCCGGTAAAGTTGCAACAGTCTGATGGACAAGGAAGAAAATAATTGTCGACATAGATCTGCACTTCCCCAGCTTTCAAACATGCTGGGACTCCTGGCCACCTTGTTGATAAGCAGATTCTGGGTCAGTGGTCTGGGATGATTCCCAAGATTCTGTCTTTTTAAAAATATGTATTTATTTTAGAGAGAGAGAGAATCCCAAGCAGGCTCCACACTGTCAGCACAGATCCCAACATGGGGCTCGATCCCACAAACTGTGAGGTCATGACCTGAGCCAAAATCAAGAGTCAGGTGCTTAATGACTAAGCCACCCAGGTGCCCCAAGGTTCTGCCTTTGAACAAGCTTCCAGAGGCTGCTGCTGCTGGTCCCCAGGGCTCACTGCGAGCGCCAGGACACCGGGAGACCCCCCCCCCCACCATGCGAGGTGATCGCAACCAGGAAAGCTCGGTGACAAAGGTCCTCCGGGGGCTGGAGGCTCGTGGCTGTCAGTGATCTTGTGATAAGAACTGGAGGGCAACACACGTGGTGGAAACTGTCCAGTCGCTGCTGTGAGTGACCCGGGGGCAGCCGTGGTGGCATGGACGGCCGTGGGCAGCGTTCTGACCGCGGCTCTGGCACAGAGTAGCTTCGTTTGCTCCAGGCCTCGGCGTCCTTGTTGGAGGTGAGTGGGTCCCAGTAGGTGATCTCTGGAGTTTTGTTCGGCTCTGAAACTGAGGCTCTCGGGCCCGGAGCGGAACAATCCCACACTTGGGTTTCATCACTATGCAGGTGGAGTCACGGCCATTAAAGCTGCCGCAGGGCTGAGTGCTGAGCACTTCTTCCAGAATGAAAGGCGTCCAGATGTTGCAGATTGGAATTGGCATGCTTAACTGCTATTTTCCCAGGGGATCTGAAGTGTCACAGTCGCCCTCACGCCGGGTGCGAGCCTGCGGTGCTGTGTGGAGGGAGGGGCTGAGCTGGTGGAAATCATGGGGTTGGGGCTGTCGTGTCCTCGAACCTCTAATTCCCCAGAAAGTCTCATCAGCTGGAAAGAAGTTGGGAAGGCTTGTATATTTGGTGAAGTTATGCTGATTTGAAGTGTGGCATGAATGTCACCCAGGCCCTGGGAGCTTTCTGGGTTTTTTTATTTACTTGGTGAGCAACCGAGACAGCGTGAGTCAGGCAGGGCAGAGAGGGAGAGAGAGAATCCCGAGCAGACTCTGCACTGTCAGCACAGAGCGCAGTGCAGGGCTCGATTCCACGAAACTGTGAGACCATGACCTGAGCCCAGAGTAAGAGTCAGACGCTTGCCTGCCTGAGCCCCCCAGGCGCCCCGGGGCGGCCTTTTTCGTACCCGCTGAGTGGGGAACCCATCAGCTTCTGTCTAGCCACGTGACTGGGGTTACACAGAGTGCCAAGGCAGTGCCGGCTGTGCACCCGGGTCCGGGGGCCCCTCGCAGCTGGCCCTGCTGCCTCCAAGGGGCAGAGACAGGAGGATCCACGCCCGCTGGTGGCTCGTGGAGGCGAATGGAGACCAGCACGCGAGAGCAGGCCAAGGTTGTGCAGGGCGGAGCCTCAAGGCGGGTGGGGGAGGACCGGCCCGGGTGGGTGGTGACGCAGGCACTGCTCCGGGAAGCCGGGGGACGTGGTCGGAAGCAGGCACCCCCCCCCCCCCGCATTGGTTAAGGGAACATAGTTTGCTGGATCTGCCTGGTCCTCGGTGGCTAGCTTGTGTCCCTTATGGGGACACGAGTTCAGGAAACCGTCGGTCAGCACTCTGGCTCTGGCCTTCTGGGGCAGCTGTGATGCGGGTGGTGGCTTCCCTCCTAGACTGTTAGAGACGTGGCCAGCTTCCTGCGGACTTGCAGAGGGCAGGCTGGTGCCCTGCATGGCTGGCTGCTTCGTGGCCCGGCTCCCGCAGGGGGAGTCCCTCTCCCGGGCGGGCTGCGGCAGCTTGTGGACCAGAGTTCTGCCCTTATGTGTGGTCTGCCTTGTCCGTGCGTATGTTCAGTCTCTCAGTTTTTAAACGTAGCCAATGAGGGGAAGGTCCTTCCGAAGCTTTAAGGGAATCAGGATGGCTCCCAGCGAGGAGAAGGTGTTGACGTGTCCTAAAGTCTTTTCAGGACAAGAGCGCTCCTCTAATCCAGGCAGGGAGGGGGCTGCACCCGTTCTAGGGGGGAGACTCTCCAATGGGCCAGTCAGCCCCGTAGCAAAGAGGCGGCCGTCTGGGGAATCCAGACTGCAGAACAAGAGGGTGTGTGACTCCACAAAGGATTTAAGGTAATCGAGCCGGGAAGTCACATGGCTGGGAGGTGAGGGGGAGGAATGGCATCCAAGGCCATCCAGTTTCCATGGCGCAGGTCCCCTGATATCCAGGCCAAGTTTGACTAGTGATGTGGTTTATTTAATGTAACTTAAGTCTGGATGGGGTACACGCTGGAAAGAGTGGAGGGGAGTGTTTGAGTTACTGAACATGAGTGTCGTGCTTACGACAAATGACTGAAATGCTTCTGGGCTTCCATCACTCACACTGATCTTGCTTTTCGTTCGAATTTTAAATATTTCTCATGGATTGTTTACGTTAACTTTGATTTGTTTAAACATCGCATTATAGTATCTTTATTTCTATTACTGAGTTTTGGGTGCACCTCACACTGCGCGCCCACGACCAGTGCCCAGCCCAGCCCCTGTCCGGCTTTCAGCGCCCTGGACGGCCCAGCAGGACTCTGGGTCCCTTCCCGTCCCCAACTCCCTCTCCTCTTCATTCACATATGATAAAGCTCGTTGCTCGGTTTAATCTTAATGCAGAGGGAAATGGGTAGTTGGACATCCATTGTAAATAAGGATATTAGGAAATACACATCAAGCAAGGCAGAGGGACCCCAAATTTTAGAAGTAACGGCAACAGAGAGACCAGCTCCCCATCCTGTTACCTGTTTTTAAGTTTGAGCAACCGATGAGTCTGCAGAGCAGGGACCCTGCTCGCAAATGAGACCAGGCACAATAGGGATGGGTGCTGGCCACGTGCACTGGGAGGTCAAGGCCAGGAACACAGGGATCGCCCATTTTATCTGTGTCCCAGACTTCGTGCAAGCTTGAATCGAATTCTCTTCATTTTCATCTGCCTTTCCGCCCTGTCCGCCGTGCACAGTCATATCACCAGCGCAGGCATCTTGGGTGCAGGGGATAAAGTGACAACTCATGACTCTGATGGCGAAGGTGATAGTTAAACCCCTGGAAGTGAGAAAACTCCAACGAGAGGCTCAGGAGCTGGGTGCTTGTCTGTGGACGGCATCAGCCTCCCGGACGAGCGGCACGGGCTGCGTAGAAGCTGTTTCCGGGGGTCGCGCTCTGCGTGGAGGGCACCGATGGGGTCCCTCCAGCTTCCCCAAGAGGACACCCAAAGTGCGTGGAAAGTACAAGCCCCACCATTTAAGTTGGAATTTCAGAGAAGTAACAAATACATTTTTAGTATGTCTCAAATAGTGGTTGGGGTCCGGTGATGTTATTTGCGGCCCTAACTGTGGAGGGTCTGAGAGGTGAAGAACACAGGCGGAATTCGGACATTACAAGGTGTTGAGAACCCCAGGAGGGGGGCAGCGTGGCCAGTAACCTCTCCCTGCCCGCCCCCTTGCAAGCCTGGGGAGCCTGGTGGTTTGGCTGTGGGTCTTTGTAAATTCCTAAGCCTCCGAGTCGGGAGTGGGAACGATGCTGGGGAGAGGCAGGAGCTGAGGGGAAGAGGGAAATTAATGAGTAGGAGTGGCGGGCTGCCTGATTTATGGTTTCGAGCAGAGATTTAAAGGGCCAGGCAGCTTTACCTTCACTGCACAATGACTGATGATTCAGAGGCCACGACAGAGATGAATGCCGTGAACGCCTTCCCGGCCAGAGCTCAGAGGTGATTAAACTCCGCGAGGAGTAGAGACAATGGGACAGGGTTAAGAAAAGAAGAAAAACTCTACGATAAAGAGTTTTCTCTAAAAACACCACGTTCCTCTCCACAGCACATCCGGCCCTGTACAGAGACCTCTGTGACATTTCTCCTGCTTTTATTCTCTCCGCGTTTTCCGAATTTGTGAAGCGTACGTTCTACTGCCTTGGTTTTCACTACGGACAGGGGCCTGGCGGAGGAGAGAGGCCGTCCGGATGTTTGTTCCTGAGACGCTGGGAAACTCGGGGTGTTAGATGATGTACAAAGTATGAGGGAGGATGAAAAACGCCCCTAAAAGAGGGGCAGGTAGGCTCAGAGCTCCGAGTCACTAGGGTTTGCACACAGACGTGAGTCTCTGGGATCATGTAATTCTCTGGGCTCTGGAGAGGGAGCTGAGCAAACTTCCCACGGCAGGTCTGTATTCTGGACGTCCCTGGAGACACGAATGGTGCTGAGGGGCGCCTGGGGGGCTCAGTCGGTGGAGCGTCCGGCTTCTGCTCAGGTCATGACCTCACAGTTCCTGGGTTCGAGCCCCGCGTTGGGCTCTGTGCTGACAGCTGGCTCAGAGCCTGGAGCTGCTTCAGATCTGTGTCTGCCTCTCTCTCTGCCCCTTCCCTGCTCGTGCTGTCTCTCTCTGTCTCTCAAAAATAAATAAAAAACATTAAAAAAATGAAAAAAAAGAATGGTTCTGAAAAATGGAAAATGACTGTGAGAACCCAGTCTGCGCTTTATTCCGCCATGACTTAGAATCTCGAGCAGCACCAGGCTGAAGGAGAGAGTGGGGCGCGGTCCCCCAGAGCCGGGTCCCCGCCGCTGCCCATGCCCCTGTCTCCAGCGGCCCTGCTGACCAGCGCTGCTCAGGCCCCCACGTGCTGAACTGCTGTGTCTCTGGGAAGATGGGCCCGTGGAGCGTGCCGCTGGTGGCGGAGGCGAAGAGGTTTAGGCAGGTGACGGCTCTTAGCCCAGGGACAGTCTCCTGAATGACTTTGGTCCCACACTCAAACATACAAACTTGAAACAGACTCTTTCGGTGTTCGGAGCAGGTGCTTTTCTGTGCACTGTTGGGCTCGCAGGGGTGTGTGAGAATCGGGAAATCTGGGGGCCGGCCCCTTGCTGGCGTCCACGTCTACTGCCGTGCTTTTCCTTAAGGGGAGAGGCAGGAGAGGACGAGCCGACTGCCTGAGTCGTCACATGCAGGTCGGTGGCGTCTGAGCCCCTCCCAGGCGGGGATAAAAGGGTATTTGCACAATGTTCGCAGCCCCAAGTGCGCCGCCCACTCAGTCCTCCAGCTCCAGAGGGGGACCTCTGGTCCTGGTTTCCAGACCTGCCACTTGAGTCCTCCCGTCCCCCAGCTCCCTCAGAGGACCCTGCTGGCCGCCCCTCCCCAGGATGGGGCGCAGCACCTGCTCCTGGATGACGGTTTTGGATACAAGATCAGGATCCCTGTCGATAGAGAATACCGTCTGTAACCCTCCGGGTGTGAGTTACTGCGAGCGTCTGGGAACATAGATGTGCGCACCAGTAACTGCGCTCCGAACAGCTCTGAATTTATCAGTCTTTTATTTACTGGGTTGTTCTTATTATTTGGCACCTATTTAGTTCAGCAGTTAGAATAGGCAAGGATATATATTAATAATTATAATTAGGTTTAGGAAAAATTAAAGCCAAGTGAAAACAAATGAATACATCTTTACAAGAAAATTTACTTCTTTGTTGTCTGGTTAGCTAGAGTCATTAAGGATTACAGATTGTTCGCACCCTCTGCGCACTCTGTTTGTGTGGGAGAAAATACCAGGGGAAAGAATGAGAGGGAACCAAGGATGTGCACATTTGTTTTTACTCAGCGCCTGACGTCTGAGGCTATTGGGAAGTGAGGCTTCAAAGCCAATCTGTACGGAGCCAAAGTTGGTGCCTTGTCGTCGCGTGGCTTTCGGCATTGTTCCGCTAACGAGGCTCCCGGGCAGACTTCCTCGGGTGCCACCAGGAGCGGACAAATGGCACTTTTACACGTTACGACGCAGTGTGGACCGACTCGTCGGGAGCCCCGGGGAGGCCCCTCTGAGACCCTGGCCGTCCCCTGCGGCCGGGACAGGACGCAGTCAGCCCGGGGCTGGCCGGTCTGGTCCGGCGGGTCGGGTCGGCAGGTGTGCGCGGGGGCTGGCGCTTTTCGCCGCTGCGGCGCCCCGCACGCGTTCC
>NC_043703.1:1448770-1475845 GCF_006229205.1 Suricata suricatta | reverse complement strand
GCGCTCCGTCCCCTGGGCCTCCATTTCTTTATGGATCAGAAGGTGTGGTCTCTTCTAGCCCCCGGGCTTTACGGCTCTGCTTCATTCGTGTAAACACGCATTCTAACCTCAGTACTTGGCGGACCAGGGTTTGAACGCTGTAGAATGGAATCTCGCGAGAGCAGGACGAGGGCCCGTTCCCCCCCACCCCCCCCGCGAGGCCCCTGGCGTCTCCACGTGACCCTCCCCAGAAGGATTCTGGGTGCAAACGGAAGTCGCAGTCCATATGTCACCGACTTGGGATTCGCAAGCGTGCATATGGTCTCTTAGAAAACAAGGGCTCATCACTATTAAGCTGAGCTCATTACAGAGTCATAAACTAGAAATTGCAATGAGATCGGGTCGATTTCTAACTGACAAATTTTGGTTGCAGGGTGGAAGAGAAATAATATTTAAAGCTACAACAGCTGTTATATCGAGTTATATTTAAAAACCCTGTAGAGGAATTCGTTAATTAATTTTAACATTGTTATGCTCTTTGTAATAGTGTTCCAAAATACCTAGCAGTGATTAATCATGATCAGAATTTTTATCAGTCATGATCTAATACATTTTTCCAAAAAGAAGATTTTATCGTACATTAAAATTACTTCGTTTGAGTTCTTTAATTGTAGATCTTAATCATGTTTGAAAATATAATCTTTATCCATTCAGTATCACACAAAGTTAGTGGCTCTACTCAAAAACACAATTACAAACTTTGCTTTTGCTAGGGTTCTTTTTCTTTTCTTTCTCTCTCTCTCACCACCCCCCTTCTTTGCTGCACCATATCATTTAATTTCATGTGGCTTTAATGAGTAATCGTTTTCAACAGCTTCTGAGAGTTTCCATCAGCAATATTTCATCCCAGGATAAAAGGTAATGATCCATAAATTCTTAATGCCATATTTTTATAGCCAGTAAATTAGTCTTTAATGGGTTCAATAAGTTCTGTGATGTATGTCATTAATTGTTAATGGTGTTTTAACTAGATAATTGTCATGAAGGACTGTTTATCATCGCCGCTGGTGAGTGACTGATCCGTGCTATCTGTTCTGGCTTTGTGTGCTGAGAGCAGGTCAGGTGCACAGAAATCTCAGATCAAACATCAAATTCCAACACTTAACCCACCATGTGGCAGTGACACAATTATACGGCGTTCAGCCCCTTGCTTTCATCTTCTGTATCGGTCAGCTGCTGGTCCTCTACTGAGTAACAAGCCACTCCCAACTTCCGTGCCTTAAGACAGTAGGCATCTACACAAACATGGCAGTTAGTTCTATGTGTTACCTTGGCTGGGCTCTGCTCCCCAGATCGTCACTCAGACATGAATCTAGGTGCTTCTACGAAGGCATTTTGTGGGTATAGCAAACATCCACCGTCAGTGGACTTTCCATAAAGGAGCGTACCTTTGATAATGTGGGTGGACCTCTGTCCGTCAACTGGACGCGGAAATACCAACGACTGAGGTTTCCTACCGAAGAAGGAATTCTGTCTCTAGGCTGCGGCGTAGCCCTCCTGCCGGAGTTCCCAGCCTGCTGCCTGCACTGTGAGTCTAGACTCTCCGCAGCCCTGACCCGGGTCTGCAGGCCGGGTGGGGCAGCTCGCGGGGCTCACTGCCACAGGCGGGTCTGTCCCCACGTCTTGGGTGAAGCAGGGCCGCCTCCTGAGCAGCAGCGGAGCAGGAAGAGGGCCCGTCTTCCCACACGAGCACAGGGCAGGCCTTGCATAACTCACATCTGCTCACGTCCCCCGGGAGAGACGGGCCCATGGTGCAGGCGGGAAGCCACGGCACTCAGAGTCGGAAGAGCCACAAAGTCAGCGCAGAGCGTGAAGCTAAAGGAGAGATAATGGATTTTCAGCAGGAATTCGTCCACCCTTCTGAATCAAACGAGCTGGAACCCCCGGGGCCCACATAATGGACACCTCCTCCATTTGCTCCCCATAGGTCCCCCTCGCCCTCACTCAGGGCCAGATCCCATCAAGGGTGGCAGGTCAAGGACCTACTGCAAGCCCCCTCGAAGGCGGTCATCTCCAAGGGCCTCAACGGGACCTCCGGCCAGGAGCACTGGATTACTGTTTGAGATCCTCAGTGCTTGCTGTGCTCACTGCCTGCTTTCTGTGGTTCAATCTGCCTTTTCCTTTCTAGGCAACTTTACATGAGTTAGACATTTATTTTCAAGCCTAATCAGTGGGTTTACTTTTGGCTTTGTGTAGCTGTGAGGATGCTACAGCTTCCCGCCTTCCTGCACGGACGGCCTGCTCTGTCCTCGGTCCTGCCCTGTCTGCAAAGGGACACGGTGGAGGGGCACAGAGAAGACGTGACAGGACCCCCGGGGGAGACAAGCATGGCTCCCCAGAGCAGATGGTTGGGCATTTCCAGGCCACCGGAAAAGCATGTGCCAAGTCCGAGAGATGCTCCTTGATGAGGAGTGGTAATTACCCCAGGATAACCAAGCCCATCAGCCGTTACATGGCCCACACGTGGAGGCATGTTTCTGGGGCTTTCCTGATCTGTCCAGTCTCCAAAAATCTACCTGAAATGTGCTCTCTCCTCCCACTATGGGTCTTCTCTCCAAAAGAACGTGCATGCGCACACGCACATGTGCACACGCTGCACACATTCAAAGGCTTCGGTCTCACAGTGCAGTTAGAGGACCTACGGTTTTCATCAACAGACTGCAAAGATGTTTATGGGCTCGGATTTATAGGAGAGTCGATCAGTTGAACACGTGAGATGAAGGAGAGGGAAAAAACAAGGCTGGCTCCATTTTCTACTGTGGCTGACTGGGTAGAGGAAGAGGTCGTCCCCATGCTCAGAATAGAAGAGCAGAGTCTGGGGGGAGGCGGAGGCCGCGTGTCCTGGAGGTGGCCACCACCCAGGTCTGGAGCACAAACGAGGAACAGGACTTGGAAACAGGAAGTAGGGTTCACAACACTGCCGCGGTTGGGAGCCTCCGGGCCCTGCCCCGGGGCCCTCAGGACGGGGCAGTTACGGGCAGCGGGAGGCAAAGCGAAGACATAGAAGAACAGCAAAGAACTGCGTCTCAGAATCTAAAGGAAGAGCAGGCTCCAGGGGTGAGGGCAGGGGGCCACCCGCCAGGCAGGGCCCTCACTAAAGAACCATCGTGGGTTCAGCCAGAAGATCGTTATTTACAGATCGGACTGAGCTCCTCTGGGGTGCTCAGCCCACTTGCCTGTTCACCTGTCTCTGTGGCGGGTCCGGTCACCAAGCACGGGAGTGTCCCTGACAGGAGCTGGAACCTGTCATGGGAAACGGCCCCGGGGCTGACCCCTACCCCACATGCACACCTGCCCCCATGAGAGCCCTGGTCTCCTGGACAGCTGGGAATTCTGGGCACTGACAGTTCTATGAAGTGTCTTCCCCTGAAATTCACGAGAGCCGGACATGATTCCGCTTCCAAAAGACCTTCATTCTTCACCACCCCTTGCAGATGGCGCCGTGCAGGCCAGCCTGAGCCTGAGCCTGGCTCGCGGCCTCTGCAGGCCTCGGGATCGTGAGCCGACAGGGTGACGGGGGCCCAGCCAAGGACAGGCTGCCTTGTCCCGGGGCGCGGTGTGTCTGTATCTGAATGCGCGTGGAGACCAGACACGCCAGCGTCCAGCCCGGTGCATCGGGACGCCTGACACAGTTGTGTCTCCACACCCCCGTATCTCAGAAGAGCGGCCAACACATGAAGGGGAGCCCAGCAAGGAGCAGGCAGTGCTGAGGTCACGTCCAGAAAAACGTGGGCTTTAACATCGAAAAGGTCAAGCAAGACACGCCTGGTTCCAGATTTGGCCTGGGTCACTGGCCTGTCAGCCTGGCCTGGGCCACGTCATTGGGCAGGGGCGGGGCACCTCCAGAGGCCCGGGGACCCTGCCTCCTCGGCAGTGGGACCAAGGGACTCACGTGCCTGGGGCGAGGTGCTGGGGTTGCCTGGGAGGTGGCCGGGCGACCCAGCGGCCAGGACCTGGGCTCGGGGCCAGCTCTCGCTGCGGGTGCAGAGCCCCCACTATCTGGTGTCTGCCCTGCCGGCCAGCCCTTCCTGGGATGGCAGCAGCAGTGTCGCATGTCACACGTGCATAACTCTGGCACGAGCGCCGGCCTCACCTTCCAGTGACCACGGGCTCCCTCTGCCCGTCGCCCGCGCATGTGCACAGAGACGCGGCCCGGTGCAGAGAGCCGAGCCCGAGCCTGACCTGCTGCTAAGCGTGGGGTTCTGGCCGGAGCGAGCGGCCTCACACCTTCACCCACACACACCCTGCGTGTGCTCCCCAGTGCTGGGGTAACAGAACCCCGCAGACCCGAGGACTTGGGCACTTCCTTCCCACAGTCCTGGGGGCTGGAAAGTCCAAGGTCAAGGTTCTGTAGAGCCCGCTGCCTGGCTTGCCCACATCACCTCATGCTGGGCTCCTCCTCTGACAAGGACCCTAAACCCCATCATGGGGGCTCCCCGCTCATGACCTCACCTAAGCCCAATCGCCTCCCAAAGGGCCGACCTCCGGACACCAGCGCCCTGGCCTCTGGGAGGCGATCGGGCTTAGGTGGACTCTCGAGGTCATGGCTTGATTTTAGAGGATGTTCAGGGGAACACAGCCAGCACAGCAGAGGTGACCCGTCAACCCCGCCCCCGCCTCCCGCCGAGCACCAGGCCACCCAGGGGCTCTCCCTGCCGCCTCCAGGACCCCTGCTGCCCAGCCGGTGCATGAGCAGTTCTAGGGCCCTGGTACCTTCTGCCCGGAGAGGTGCGGGGCCTTCGTGGAAGGAGAGGCTTCGCCGTGAGGAACAGGAGCTTTGGCGTCCGCACCAATGTGTCTAACCGCGTCTGAGCCCGGCAGCTCCCACGTCTCCGAACTGGTTTGCTGTCCGACCAGCAGGAGGCATTGTTACCAGGCGGTGTCTACTTAGTGCTGGCAAAACAAAAGTAGCAGAGCGGCAGACAGCCACCTGTAACTCAGACAGTAATGAGTCCCACAGCCCAAATCGGAGCAGATTCACTAGAGGTGACATCACATCGGGGAAAATGACCACATGATGGGGCGCATAATAATGCCATGCATAAACGGAAGGAAAGTTTGGTTACGCAGTAGAATAAATATAAACTATCCTGGTGTGTGTGTGTGTGTGTGTGTGTGTGTGTGTGTGTGTGGAGGAACATCACTCGGCGATCAAAAAGAATGAGATCTTGCCATTTGCAACAACGTGGATGGAACTAGAGGGTGTCACGCTGAGTGAAATAAGCCAGTCATGGCCATAGGATTTCACTCACAGGTGGAATTTAAGATACAAAACAGATGAACGCGGGGAAGGGAAGGAAAAATAATGTAAAACCAGAGAGGGAGACAGCCCAGAAGGGACTCTTAAATACAGAGAAGGAACTGAGGGCAGCTGGAGGGGCGGTGGGGGGAGGGGGAGTGGGGGAGGGGCATGAGGGGGGACGCTGTTGGGAGGAGCCCTGGGCGTCGAATGCAGGAGACGAGTCACGAAATTGTTCCTGAAATCATCCTTACACTGCGTGTTAACTAACTTGGACATAAATTTTAAAAGTAATGATAAATAATAATAAATAAATAAACAAACTCTATTCCCCTTATTATCTCTGGTTGAAGTCGCTTGTAAGCACCTTGCGTATGTAGGTTGATCACTGCAGCCGCCAGGAGCTGCGCGGGCACCTGGGGCTCGGTCAGCAGCGCCAGACTCTCGATTTTGCCTCAGTCACGGTCTCACTGTCATGCGGTTGAGCCCACGGGGGCTCTGCCCTGGGTGTGTAGCCTGCTTGAGGTTCTCTCTCTCTCTCTCTCTCTCTCTCTGTCTCTCTCCCCCCCCCCCCCCCCCCCCCCCCCCCCCCCCCCCCCCCCCCCCCCCCCCCCCCCCCCCCCCCCCCCCGCTTCCCTCGCTTCCCTCCCCACCCCTCCCTGCTCCCATCCTGCTCTCTCTCTCTCTCTCCCTCTAACAAAAAAAAAAAAGAAAAAGAACGATTAGGTTGGATCAGCCAATACACTGGCTCCGGGCTTCCGCAGCCTGATAACGGCTGATGACAGCCGCGAGGAGAGAGCGTCTTAATGGGCGAGAAGCCCGAAGAAAAGCCTTAGAGGTGTGACCCGTCGGCTGACTGATCACTCACTGTGCGTCTATGAGCACTTTCTATTCCTTGTTTTATTTTACTTGGAGCACAGCTGACCCACAGTGTCACGTGAGTGCTGGGGCCCAAGAAGCCGGCACATTATGGCCTGGCCACCGCACGAGCGCGGCCACCGTCTGTCCTGTCACGTCACCGGGACACTTTTTATTGTATTGTAAATGCATGTACCGTGGGACACTTCTGGCACACGGGTGTGTGTTCTGACCACGCTCGGAGGCCTCAACACCCCAGTGCAGATACAGACACGTCACCTCCCTCGGAACTGCCCAGGCTCCGTGCGTGAGGGCAAACTCCCCACCCTTCAGGCTGACAGCCCTCTTCCGTGACCGTCGCCATCATGTCCCTTTTCCAGAATGCCACCTGAGTGCAGTAATGCAGCAGGCAGCCTGCAGAGCCTGCGTGCGTGGGCCTGTGATGACAGACTTGAAGTGTGTCCTGCCCCCGAATGTCCCTGTGTCCTCCAGCGTCCTGTCCCTGCGTGTCCCTGTGTCCCTCAGCATCCTGTCCCTGCGTGTCCTTGTGTTCTCCAGCGTCCTGTCCCCACATGTCCCTGTGTCCCTCAGCGTCCTGTCCCTGCATGTCCCTGTGTCCCTCAGCGTCCTGTCCCCACATGTCCCTGTGTCCCTCAGCGTCCTGTCCCTGCATGTCCCTGTGTCCTCCAGCGTCCTGTCCCCGCGTGTCCCTGTGTTCTCCAGCGTCCTGTCCCCGTGTGTCCCTGTGTCCCTCAGCGTCCTGTCTCTGCGTATTCCTGTGTCCTCCAGCGTCCTGTCCCCACGTGTCCCTGTGTCCTCCAGCATCCTGTCCCGGCGTGTCCCTGTGTTCTTCAGCGTCCTGTCAGCCCCCAGCCAAGGAGCGTCTGGGGGTTTCTATGTGTTGGTGATTGTGAGCCACCACAAACATTTGTGCATAGATCTTTCTGGAAATATGCATTTTCATCTCCCTGACATAACTGCACAGGAGAGGGCTTGCTCGATCACATGACGAGTGTGTTTACCGTAACTAAAACCGTCAGACCAGTTCCCAGTGGGCTGGACCCTCTCACATTCCCAGCGCAAGGTAGGAAAGTTCCCGCCATCCCACACCCCACCAATCCTGATATTGTTGATTTCTGACAAACTTTCATGCTTCAGAGGACGACACCAAGAAGGGGAAAAGCTAACCTACACAATGGGAGAGACTTTCCAGTTACATAGCTGATGAGGGTCTAGTGACCAATATGTAAAGTGCTGTTACAACTCAACAACAACAGACAGGGACACTTGGGGGGCTCAGTCCGTTGAGCATCCGACTCTTGATCAGCTCAGGTCATGATCCCAGGGTCATGGGATCAGGCCCCATGTTGGGCTCACACTGAGCATGGAGCCTAAGATTCTCTCTCTCCGTCTCTATCTCTGTCCCTCCCCTGCTCATGCATGCTCTGTCTTTCTCTCTAAATAAATAAATACATATATACATACATAAATAAAATAGACAAGTAGACACATAACCTGATTAAAGAATGAGCAAATGGTCTGAATAGACTTTGTCCACAGAAGATTCACAAAACGATAAGAGACATCTGTCATCAGAGAAATGCAAATCAAATCCACCTCCTCCTCACATCCATGAGGAGCTACAATCAAAAGACAAATAACAACAAGTGTTGGTGATAATGTGACCAACTGGAGCCCATGGGCGTCACTGGTAGAAATGGAAAATACTGCAGACACCATGGAACCAGAAACATCCCATAAATTTTGATATGTCCTATTTTTGTTTCCATTCATCTCAAAGGAGTTCCTAATTTCCCTCATGATTTCTTCTTTGACTGATCGATTATTTAGGAACATGAAGATTAATTTCTACATATTTGTGAATCTCCAAATTTTCTTCTATTATTGATTTCTAATTTCAATCCATTCTGATTAGATCATACTTTTTATTATTTCAGTCCTTTTAAATGTACTGAGACATGATTGAAATTTGTGGTTTAACATATTCGTACATCCTGGACAATGCTCTGTGTTTGCTTGAGAAGAATGTGTATTCTTGTCTTGTCCAGTCAAATGTTCTGTGGATGTTGGTTAAACCCAGTTGGTTTATAGTATTGTTCAAGCATTTTATTTCTTTATTGACCTTCTGTCTAGTTGTTCTGTTTGTTATTGAACGTGGGGCACTGAAATCTCCACCTGTTATTGTTGAATTAACTTTTCTCCCTTCCTTTCTATCTGTTCTTGCTTCATTTTAGGCCAGTTTGGTTTGTATTCTTTACCATTGTTCTATCTTTGTAATCTATGGACACATGTATCAAAATGTCCAATTCTGTGTCTAGTGATAAATTTACCCTAAAGTGAAGTATTTTGTTGATATTAGTACAGCTCTTCCAGTCCTGGGTTTGTGATTACTGTTTTCATGGTGTGTTTTTTTGCACCCTTTTATTTCAACTTATTTGTGACTTTGGGTATGAGGTAGGTCGCTTGCACACAAGGTGTGTTGCGTGACGTCCTTCTTATCCATCCTCCCTGTCTCTGCGCTTTGACTTAAGCATTCATCCGTCCACATTTTATGTAATTACTGATAAGGTAGGGCCTACATCTGCCCCTTTGCCAACTGTCTCCTACATACCCTCTTCTCTGTTCCTCTGTCCGTTCGTTACTGCTTTCTCCTTTGTTAAATATATATTTTCCAGGGCACCACTTTAATTCCTTTGCTTCTTTTATTATATTTTCATTTTCCTGGCAGTGGTCCCAAGGACTCCCATTAATATCTGGTTTGGACTAACACCAGCTCGACTCCAACTGCACACAACTACAGTGCCGTACAGATTTTCCTTCTAGATTACATGGCCATCACCACAGATCTCTAATGATTGTGTTATGCTCTTTTCTTTTAAATCAAGTACAAGATTTACATACCAAAAAATTCTTTTATAGTCTTTTATATTCATCTATATAGTTACCTTGACTGGTGTCTTTTCTGTCATTGTGAGGCTATGAGCTATTGTCCAGTATCCTCCGATTTTAGCCCAAAGGACTCTAGTATTCCTTGTAGGGCAGGTCTGGCAGCAACAAGTTCTTGGTTTTTGTTTTTCTGGGAATGTCTTAATCTTTCCTTCACTCTTTTCTTTAATGTTATTTATTTCTGTATGAGAGAGAGAGCATGTGTGCACAAGCAGGGGAGGGACAGAGAGAGACAGGGGATCTGAGGCAGGCCCTGCACTGTCAGCACAGAGCCTGATGCAGGGCTCAAAGTCACAGACTGTGAGATCATGACCTGAGCTGAGGTCAGACACGTAACCAACTGAGCCCCCGGGCACCCCTTTCCTTCACTCTTAAAGGATAGTTTTGCTGGATATGGAATTCTTGGTTACCAGGTTTTTCTTTCCATCAGATTTTGAAAATGTCATCCCACCTTTCTGAGGAGAAACCATTGCTAATCTGACTAAGGATCCTTACATGTGACAGGTCCCTCCTGTCTTCCTGCTTTTAGGATGCTCTGCTTGTCTGTCTGTCCACAGCTTATGATCTAGATGCGAATCTCTGGGTTTGTCTAATTTGGAGTTTGGTGAGCTCCTTGAATATACAGATTAATGTTTTCTGTTCCGTTTGGGCAGGTGTTTGCCATTCTTTCCTCAAATTTTCTTCCTGCACCTGTTTGCGTTTTCTCTCATCAGGAGAGCCCCCCTCCCTCATGTGTATGGTAGTGAGCTTGGTGGTGTCTCAGGCTCCTGAGGCTCTTGTTACTTCCCTTCATGCTTTTTTCTTTCTGTTTCTGAGGAGGACAGTCTCATTTGACACATCTCTGAGTTCACTGGTTCTCTCCTCAGCTCAAATCTACTGAGCCCTGGCAATGAACTTTCCACTTCAGTAATCGTACCTTCAGAATTTCTATTCGGGTCCCATTTACGTATATAATCTCTCTCCCTCAGCTCCCTCCTCCTTTCTGGGGGGTGAGACATTACTCTACTTTTCATTAGTTCTCTGAGCACATTTTAAATCACTTTGTCTAGAAAGCCCTACGTCTGGGCTCCCTCCCAGGTTCCCACTCATGGTTTCTGCCCCCCACCCCCAAGTACTTGCCATACCTTCCAATTTCTTTGCACGCCTTGTGGGTTTTTTGTTGCTGTTGAAAATTGGACATTTTATATAGTGCAATATGTCAACTTTGGAAATCAGAAATTCCCTCCCTTCCCTGGCATTTGTTGTTGGTGTTTGTTTAGCACATTTCCTGAGCCGACTCTGTCGGGTCTGGTTTCTGTCACATGTGGCCACAGGGACCTCCGCTCAGGAGCTAGCTGTCAGCTGAGGATTGAACAAAACTTCCCTAAACACTTAAAGCCAGGGTGTCCCCCGTCTTCGCTGTTTCATTGAGACTCAGCTTCAAGTCTAGTTTCGGTTCATTGCCGTTCTGAACTATTTTCGATTCGGGTTAATTTTTCCAGCTACGGTTTCACCCCTTCAATCAAGAAGCATTTTAGAAATTTTTCTTTTAAAAGATGTGGCCAGAGGGCTTTATATAACATAGATCGAACATGGGTATGACCCCATAATCTTAAATAAGAATTATTTTTTCAATGAGTAAGTTCTTTAAAGGAGGAAGGGGGCGCCTGGGGGGCTCAGTCAGCTGAGCATCCTACTTCAGCTCAGGTCATGATCACACAGTTCATGGGTTCGAGCCCCGCGTCAGGCTCTGTGCTGACAGATGAGAGTCTGGAGCTGCTTCATGTGCTGTGTCTCCTCTCTCTGCCCCTCCCCCGTTCTCCCTCTCTCTGCCCCTCCCCCGTTCTCCCTCTCTCTCTGCCCCTCCCCCGTTCTCCCTCTCTCTCTGCCCCTCCCCCGTTCTCCCTCTCTCTCTTCCTCTCTCTCTCAAAAACAAATAAACATTTAAAAAAAAACTTAGAAAAGTAAAGGAGGAAGTCAGGTGGAATGAGATGGACGGACAGCCACTGGAGCGCTTCCGGAATCTGGAGAAGGCCCCTCCATGCGGCTCCTGAGCCCCAGCTCTGCGGGCTGCAGCAGTTCCGGCAGGGGCTTCACGGCCCGCGGCACAGTGTGCGCACCCCTGCCTCACGGGGGGCAGGCCCGGACGGGCGGACACCTTCTTCATCTGTGCCTGTGGGATGCTCGCAGGGGATGCTTCAACGGTGGGTTGCAGACTGGATTTCTGCGTCCAGGAATCTCCCCCGGTTTATTCACAGCTTGAGACACTCATTGAGATTCCGCCCTCAAAATGGACTAATTTGTTCTTGTCACAAACGCAAGGTGTGAGAGAATTTACTGTGGCATTTAGCTAAGCCGACAATCCAGTTTGTAGACATCACTCTGTAGATCAGCCTGATTATTTGGCATCGGTTATTTTCGAAAATTTTGATAGGAAAGAATTTTCTGCCAAACGTGAAACATACCGTTATTCAAAACCACACGCAGAGGCAGACCTTTCAAAACAAACACGACACTGTGCTCCCGGAGCTCAGGCTCCGTGCCTCAGGTCCTGTGTGCCGCACGCTCAGCTCCCTGAGCAGGAGGGGAGGGCTCTTGGCCTTCAGGATACACAGGGCCCAGAACTGTGATCGGAGCAGTTACTGAGCAGGCAGGACAAAACCAGCAAGTATGCAGATCGGTGCGGAGCTGGCCCGGTTTTTAGGAGCCCTTCCCCGAGTGAGCCCGCAGTGACGCTCTGTGCAGCCGCATCCCCGTGACTCCCCGGGGAGGGGAACGACGTTAGTGGAGGTTCAAAGGCCTGAGTTCTAATTACCGGTGTAATTAGAGTGAGGACACGTCGCTCGCTGCACGGGGGCCAGTCCCGCGCCTCTGGGGGAAAGCGTGTTGAAGACCCCCCACGGAGCCGCATGGGGTGAAGCGGCCCCCCGCCGAGCCGGCGCCCAGCTCTGCGGCGCGTCCTATGTAATTTCCTGCCACGGTTTCGAATGTGCAAAATTATTTTTAGCCACGTCAGCCAGGAGAGCAGAGTCCTCACTGCCTGGGCCGGGACTCGCTTCCACACGGCTCCCGAAGCAGCCAGAGGCCGCCCCTGTCATGGAAGGCGGGACGCTCTCTCCCTGTGTCTGTTTCTCCCGCGAATCCAGCCCGCTCAGCACTGGGAATCGGGGGGAGACAAAGAGTGCCCGTGACCGTGGGCAGGAGGCCGAGCCCTCATCTGGAGCCAGGAACCCCAGGGGCCCCGAGGCAGCGAGCAGTCACGGGCAGGGGCCAGCAGATGCCGCCACCAGTGCCACAGGGACACTGAGTCCAGGGCCCCCGCCCACCAGACGCCCAGGCACAACGTAGGGGTGTGAGGCCCAGTTAGGCGGCTCTGCGGGAGTTTTCCAGCTCCCCAGGTGGATGCCTTAACCTCCGCCTGTTTCCTCCAATAGAAAACAGCGATAATTGTGTCCCCCTCACAGGAGTGCAGTATCTGTTTGCACCCATTTAACAGACAGCGTGTGGAGAGGGCCGGCGTTGTGTGGTCTGGGCCGCCTCGTGGGCAGGCTTGCGGGGCCGGCCCTGGCCCCTCCTCCGACTCCGGTAACCGCGCCGTGATCACGGCTTGTGTGGGGCCCCAGGAGGCGGCAGCCTGCGGGTCCCACAGTGAGGGCCTGTCTCCCGAGGAGCGAGAGGACATGGACGGGTCGTCCCCAGAGCGAGTTAGGGTGAATGGGGCACGGCGGTCGCTGGAGCGGGTGGTGAGGGGTCAGGGGTGTGAGAAAGCCTTGTGAGGCTCTGGCTGGGACACAGTGTCTACCGACATCTAAGGGGGTGTCCATGGAACACAAGGCGTGGCTGCAGCCTCGGGGTGGGGGGAGGCAGACCGCCGCCCGGACGGGCAGCCCCAGGGTCAGGGCAGGGAGATGCCGACCATGACAGACAGGAGGCGGGGAAGATGAACACCAGGGGACCTGGGGGACCAGAGCCGGGAAGCCGTGGGATAGGGAGCCGTCCGCAGTGGACACGCCCGCTGGTTCCCGTGAGGCCGGGCAGGGGTGTGTGTCTCAGGGACAGTCTGAGGGGACAGTCTGAGCTGAGCAGAGGGACTGGAGGAGGAGGCTCC
Organism: Suricata suricatta; assembly: GCF_006229205.1. Taxonomy (NCBI): domain Eukaryota; kingdom Metazoa; phylum Chordata; class Mammalia; order Carnivora; family Herpestidae; genus Suricata; species Suricata suricatta. The sequence goes on along the minus strand of NC_043703.1, from coordinate 1,462,655 downwards.
TGGCCCCGGAGCTGGGAGAGGCCCTACTTACGAAGCCCTCCTGGGGACTCGGCGGACCAAGGTCAGGGCCGCACAGGGCTGGCCGGGTGTGCGAGGGGACTGCACCTCTGGGCGGGCGCCCCGGCCCCACGGGGGGAGACAGCCCGCAGCCTATGGCGCCGTCCCCCCCACACCTCAGCTGAGCAGACCCGCCGTGTCTGACCCGACAGCTCTGTGCCAGGGCTCAGCCTCCTGGGCAGGCTCAGGCCGGGCGACGCTAGCGAATCGGCCAACCTCCCAGAACCCCGCGGGCAGGCCAGCGCGAGGGGCACAGGAGCACACAGGGGTCCCGGCCAGGCCTGCGTGGAAGGCGGGAGCCCCGTGTCGCTTCAGCTCTTGTCGAGATTCAGCTTCCTTGAGCCTAATTTTTAAGTCACCTAAAAAACACATCTCCAAAGGCATCATAAAAGCGATTTCTGCAGATGAGGCTGCTTGTGAGGATGGAAGCGGGCCGGTTTCAGACAGCAGGCTGGCTTTCGCTGAGGCAGCAGGGCCGGGCTGTCCCCACTGACCCCGGTCACGCGCTGGGGCTGTGACTGCACCATCCCGGGCTCACGCGGGATTGCTGACAGCTCTGGAGCCTGGCCGGGACCCGAGCCACGTTCCACCGGGTGATTTCAGAGAGTTCTGGGCTCAGCACCGACCACTCTGTGTGACTGCGAGCAGCCAGGCGGGGGCCACGTCAGCGAATACGTGTCACCTGCAGTCCCGGTGCCGCCGCACCCCTGCCGGGCCCCTGCCTGAGAGCGTGAACATCGACTCTGACGTCCTCGGGCAGAACGCGGGCAGGGGCATCCGGAAGCTGGTGTCCTGTCCTACAGGGAGGGGACAGTGGACAACCGCACACGTGAAGGGAGGCTTGGGGCAGGGACAGTGGCCAGGGCAGCACATGCCACGAGTGTCCTAACGCCATCTGCGCCGCACCGGCCCGCCCGCGATGCCCTGCCCGTCTGTGCTCATCACTGTGCGGCTCTGCGTTCCGGCACCTGCTCTTCTTGTCACGCCGATTGGTCCATCCAAGTGGTCAGCCGTGGTTGTTACCGGGCTTTCTCTCTTAATTGGTTAAGTACAGCTCTGCCCTTAGGGCTTCGTTTTCAATTCCACGCCCCGCTGAGACTTTCTGTAAAACACACACCTTCTCTGGCCTCTGTCCGCCTGATGCTCAGAAGCGCTCGGCCGCCCTGCTCCGTGGCATGTGACCAGGGGATGGCCGGCCGGCTCTTGGAGAATGTGACGTGTCCCCTTAAGCAGGATGTGACACCTTCAGCCTGGATGCCCCTGGCTCTCAGAGGCTGCCTGTCCTTGCTCGGCTCCGTTTGCATCTCTGGGGCGAGTGTAGGCTCTGCCGGAATCCCGGGCCTCGAGCACTGCACACAGTCACGAGCCGGGTCTCTGGGTTTTCAGAGAAGGACGGAGAGGCGCGTCGGGCCTCCCCCACGTCCACCTTCAGCGTCTTCTCTCCACGTCTCCTAAAACCACGTCTGGCGCTCCCAGCGAGGCTCAGGGCGTTCAGGACGCGGGGTCCTCCAGGGCCCAGCGTGGGAATGAGCCCGGAGCATGCAGGGGCTGCCCCCTGGAGAGGGAGCTCTGGGCCCAGACCCGCCTCCTGACCCTGACGTCAGCATCGGGAGGGAGGAGGGGAGGAGGCATCCGCCGTCCGTTCCTGCAGGCGCAGGCCCAGGCGGGGCGAGGGCAGCGGGTTTCAGGGCCTGCACCTCCCGGCCTCCTGACAAGTGCGGCCCCCGCGCCCCGGGGGACGTGCCCGTGCCCCCACTTCCTGGGAAGCGGTCCCCCTCCACACACGGGGGCCAGGCCTGCTCTCCAGTGGCTCCTTTTCAGACCCCTGCCTGCCGCTGCCAGCACCAAGGGGACGTTTGGCCGCCGACGGCCCCCGTCATGGCTGCGGTTCCGCCCTGTGTGTCCCCCTGGCGCCCGCCTGGCGGCCGGGTGGCACCTCGTTCCGGACAGGGCTCGGGGCTGCGATGCCCGGCTCAGGCTCCGGCCGATGCAGCCGCGGGATTTCTCTGCAGGCCTCAGCTGCACACACAACGGCCGCATCTCGGGCACCTTGCGCACCTGCCATGTCAGCGGGAGCAGAGATAAAGTGTCTTGCCCTCAGCTTCATGCAGGGCTGCCGCAGGCGCGGAACCGTGGGGAGGAGCCTGCGGGGAGGGAGGCCCCACCCCCCACCCGCACACCCCCGCCTGTGTGACGCAGGGGCCAGAGGGGAGCCCTCACACACCAACCAGAGGCGAGGGTGGCGCTGGCCACGTCCCCTGTCCCGGCCTCTGCTTTCGGATCGATTCGAGGGGCCTACCGGGACCACCTGCACCCAGGCCTGGGTCTCCACTGCGGGCAGGGTGCATGCCAGCCACGGGCCTCCGCGCTTCTGGACAGATGGCCGTGGCTCTGGGGTTCTGGTGACCTGTTCGGGAATGCTAGGTCGCTGGCACGACCGACTCGGGAAAGCCCCGTGCCCACAATTACAAGCTGATGGTACAGGGTGCCACTCCAGAGGCCCGGAAGGAAGAGGCGGGCTGGGGGTCCTCCGGGGAATCAGGGTGTTTACCGGGGTTTATGGCGAGGATGTGACTGATGGAACCCCGCCCCCTCCTGGAAGCCAGAGGAGCAGGGAGGGGAGGGCTGTGCATGGGGCCCCGGCTGGGCTCCGGGAGCAGGGGAGCCGGAGGGCGGGCCGGGGACGCGGGTCTGCAGAGCGGGAGTGAGGCCGGGGCACAGCAAGCTGGGTTGCGGTGTCGGTCCTCGTGGCCTCCGGGTGAAAGGCCCAGGAGAAAGCAGCAGATGGGCAATGACGCAGGAGGGATGCTCAGCGGAGGCTCCGGTAAGCTAACCTGCCTGGACACGGAAGCCTGGTTCTCCAGGAAATGCCCCCATGAAAGGGGGGCCTTGCGGGCCTCCTGGGGTGCACCGGGGGCCCACCTCCACTTGGTTCTCTCCAAGCCTGGCCTTTTCCTAGGCAGGACTGCGCTCTCTGTGGTGTCTGTGCGCGTGGGACCGTGGTATCCGTTCCATGACGTCCAGGGCTCCTCCCGCTGGTGCCTGGTCCCCGCCCCTGCCCCCGCCCCTGCCATTCCCACTGCCCGCAGCCAGGGCCCAGGGCCATACACAGGTTCTTAGTGCTTCCCCTCCCCCACTGAGCCCCCTGGGGCGCAGCCCTACCCTAGTGTGGACTGGGAGCAGGCTCCACAGAGGACGTGGGAAGTGCGGGCCGAGGGGTCACGGGTCTGAGTTCTAGAACAGGCCCTGGCCACATCCCAGGCATGCAGGCCCCCCTCTTGCTCAGGGGGAGGCTGAGCGCCTGTCCCCCGCCAGCTGCCGTCTTGCAGGCTCTGTCGGTGAGCCAGCAGGGGTGAGGCGGAGCCGTGCTCTGAGGCATCCTCACGGGTGGGGAGCACGCACCACCTCTACCCTGTCGTCATCCCGGAGCACTGAGTGCGGTGGGCAGAGCAGCGCCAACCATCCCAGCACCTCGGTGCACGGAGGCAGGAACCCCACTGCGCAGCGGGTGCCGCCGGGGCCCAGGCGGGGGACGGGCACGTCTGGTGGGTGGCAGCCCGTCTCTCGCTCTCCCGGGACTTATGAAGAAAGGCAAACACTTCAAGAGTCCACATTCCAACTTGGGGTGGGAAGCACTGATTTCCATCTTAAAGATTTCAGAACCTGGTTCCGTCTTGCTCAGGGGAGGGTGTCTATTGTCCAGCTGGCCTGGGTGCCCTCACTTCCTGGGGCGGCGTCTCCCGTGCCATTTCCAGACACCTCCCCCCCCCCCCGGGGACAGTGCCAGCTGTTGGAAACGGGGAGAGTCCCTGAAAACAGACTGTCGTCTGCACTGGGAACTCCAGTGTTCAGGGCTGGTCCCGGCACTGGCCAACTGCCTTCCAAGCCTGTGTTCACGTTTCCGGGGCCTGGACCTCCCCACCCCGCCCCTTCCTATGCCCCCGACCCTGGCCAAGCACCTCCCCCAGGCTGGCATTTTCGGGAAGCCCTGCTAACGGGCCTCGGAGGCCTGGTGCCCGTGGTGTTTTCACGAGGGCACCAGGATGCAGGCCTCGGGACAGGCAGCCACGGCCTGGGCTGGCGGACCTCCCGCAGCACCCAGTCGGCGCCCAGTCAGTGCTCCTTAAACTGATCCGATTCTCAGTCTCCTGCGGATACTGCTGGAGGGGAAACGGCGTCCAGCTCCCTGGCCTTCCGAAGTGGAAGATGTCGGAGAGGCAGTGGGGACAGGTGCTTGCTCGGGCCCCCGTTTCTCACTGGAAGAGCCTCAAGTTCCACAGTCTCCTGTGGTCTGCTGGGCCGTAGTCAGCGGCTCCCTGAAGAGGGTAGACGCTCCTGACCTCAGCCCCTGGCGGGTCGGCGGCGTCTCCTGGGACAGAGCGCGCAGGCTGCACACCGGGGCCGTGGTCCCAACCAGAGGGACCTTCCTCCCTGAGTCTGGAACCCACAGAGACAGGAAGTGCTTTGCATCTGGGGCATCCGGGCTAAGCGTCTGTTTACAGCAGGCCCCTCCCGCCGATCCTGTCATGAGGCCACATCGACATCACCTCCTCTGGTGTGGACGTGAGGGCCAGGCGGCACCTTGCTTGAGCTGGGGACCCGGGAGGGAGAGGCCACCCGGCAGGAGCTCCTGGGGAGAGAGCGCCCCGGGGGACCAGAGCCCCAGCCTCTGGCCCCGCCAGCCCCGCGCGGCCTTACTAGGGGACAGGCAGGGCCCTGAAGGCCGCCCCTCTCCCCACGGAGCTGCCCCCGCTCCCTCACTCAGCTGCGGCAAGTGAGCCCGCTCAGGCTCCTCCTCAACGCCGAGAACCGCCGTGACCACAGCCGCTTCCTGTCCTGAGCAGCTGAGGGACCAGCGGTGTCCTGAGCACGTCCCGCCAGGCTGATGACACGGAGACCAGCTCAGAGCGCCAGCGGCACGTGCTCCGCACTACGCACGACCATCGGGAGAGCTGTTGGCCGAGGGCCAGAGGGCATCCTCCCCCTGCGCCTGGTTGGTTCTCCTGGGAAGGCAGTGGGCGGGGCCCGAGAGCTCCAAGCTTCCCCTAAACCACGCCCTTTCATTTTCTACCCCAGACAAAACGGGACAGGACTGCTGGGCAAACCACTGGGCACTCTGGCCAGGCCGCCTCGGGGCAGCGGGACGGCTCCCTGTGGAGCAGGAGCGGAGGTGGGGTGCCCCGCGGCGGCGCCCCCTGGCTGGTCCAGAGCTAACTGCGGAGACTTCTCCTTCTCAAGGGGAGAATCCACAAAGGAGCGAGCGTTCGGACCTGCTCTCGGCAAGATACACGATGCCAGGGCCGTGTCCGCGTCTTACCTGCAGGATCCTCTGGGTGTGTGTGCACATGACACGTGATGACACAGGGAGCAGGAGTGCGTAAACACACACGTAAAGTACGTGTCCTGCATGGCCCACACCGAGGCAAACGGACACGCGTTTTCTGAGGAATGAACCCATCAGGTCCTCTGAGTCCTCAGCAAGTAGTTTTTCCATGCTGTCTGGACCCAACTCTGAGGCCAGAGCGGCTTAAACCCACACCACCAAGCACCTCCTTTTTGGGGCTCACACTCAGGGCCATGGTTGACCCGCCCTGACCCCCCAGGGCATGTGCCCGGCACCTAGGGCAGCCCCTGTGCCCCAGAGCCCGCTGAAGACATCCTCCCCTGCTCGCCCGGCCTCCCCCACCCCTTCCCCAGAAACACTGGAGAGGCCCCTGCCCACCCTCTCCCCCTCGCTCTGCCTCCTGACCTGCCCCAGGGCCTCCCCGCGCGACCCCAAAGGCATAATGTGCTCCCTCCTCTAGACCCGCGAGTGACGCATGGCTCCGGGGCTCTGCCTGACCTCTCTCGGCCTCACTACACCCAAACGATAAAAAACCTACTACAACCTGGCCCCCGGTAAATCCAGCTTTTTCCAGACGGAGGTCTGGGGGCAGATGCCCGAGAAACCCCGTGTGCCTGCTCGCTCTGTCCACGTTCCACATGTCCCACTGCACGCGGGACGGCCAGCTGCAGGCGAGGGACCACGGTCCGCTCCGGACGGGAGGAGGCAGCCGCGCACACCGCCGCCCGGTGACCGCAGCCCAGGGAGACGGAGCCACGACGACCGCTTGTCCTGTGCGCCGGCCCTCACCGGCTCGCTCCGTGCCCGACTCTGCGACCTCTCCACTCTGCGGTAGCCTTTTATCTGCGCCCACACGCAGTGGGTCCCGCTGCGGATTCAGAGGCAGACGATTTCTCCGCCCAGCTCGGAGCTCCGCCCCAGGCCTGAGGAGGAGAGCCCCTCCCCCCACCTGGGGCCCGTGCACACATGTTCCTTCGGCCACTGCCCAGGGTCCCTGTCGCGGTGCAGGCCTGGCTGCAGCCAGCCCTGGGGAAACTGAGGCTGCAGATCTCGGCATCACAAACGGGCAGGGTTGCATCAGTGAGGTGTCCAGCCTTGGCTGGTCCCAGCAATGCTCAGGAGTGGCGGGGCTGGGGACGCCACACCCGACTGGAGGGAAATCATTAAGGCCACATATGCCTGGGGTGCTTGGCTTGAATGTCCCTTGTCCCTTCTGCGCTCACAGCCCTGGCTTCCTGGACACCACCCTCCCCTCCTTGATCCCCAGATACTCCGCCAGCATCTTGCCGCCCAGCTCATGCGTCCTGTACCCCTGGCGGATGGCAGAGCAGCAGCCCCCTGGCTCAGCTCGCAGGCCACAGGCTCCCGGGCTCCGGGGCTGCGGGGCTGCTCACCCCACGTGTGTTGAGGCCCCTCCCTCCGTGGCATCCTGCGCCTGCCCTCATCACCCGCCCCAGTGGCCTCGCACCAATGGTTGGGCAGTGGGAGTTCTGTGGCCGTTAGCACATTGTCCCCCATTGTCCCACGATGCCAGCTCATTGCGGCCTCCTCTTTATCGGCGAGGGCGTATGTGAGCAAAGCCATGCCGACCGGGCCACACGTCACAGCTGCCGTCTGGAGGGGCCCCAAAGGGTTCCTTTGTACTGACCCGTCCTCTTCAACATAAAACAATAAAGGACGTCACCGTCAATAGGAGAAATGTCAACATGCGAGTCAAGGTCTGGCCCGCCCAGCAGAGCAAGGCCACGCACTGGACGTGAGCACCTGCCGCGGGCCGAGGGGTCGAGCGCGGCTCTGCCAGGGAGGTCGTGAGCGCTGGTGGCCGCGGTTAGCGGGGGGAGAGCGGGAGGGCCGGGTCCGTGACCGCACCGTCAGCGCCGAGTGAGAGCGAGCCCCCAGCGCGGAGACCATGTGGAGCCAGCCCGGCCAGGGGGGCGCACGCCGCTCCTTTCCTAAATTCCCGGTCGGCGTCCAGGGTCCCAGGACGCCACCCACAGGCCAAACCAGGGAGTGCAAGTGAGGGGTGGAGGGGTCCCCCGTGTCCCCACCGTCTGACGGCCATCGATCTCCCACGCCCTCCCTGTGGGACCCGGGACTGTCTCTTGTGCTCCCCGTGCCCCCTCCCCCCCGCTGGGCTGATGCCGCCTCAGAGCCACAGGGAATCAATGCCCTCCCGTTGTCCACAGGACCGTCCCAGGACTGACACAGGATATTTGCCTGATCTTGTGTCGCACTGATGTGGTTACCACAGCTGGTCACCTCAGGCCTTCCTCCGCAGGACCCCCAGTGGTCCATGCTCGCGTCTCTACAATTTGATGGTGCCTCTGACCCTGCACGTAAAAATCCTCCAAGTTCACGCAGGTCTGGTCCCGCAGCTGCGCCTGGAGGAGACGCTCGGGGTCGCTCCCCTGCGCCCGTGCCTGAGCCTTGGTCTGGACCCCCGGCTCCTGGAATTCGGACATGCGGGACAGACAGAAGGAAGGGCTTCCCCATTCAGACGTGTGCCGTCACTCCCTCGCTGCAGCCTGCACCTGGAACCCAGCGTGCTGGGACCATCGCTGTCCTGAAAAGCGGCGGAGACGGTCCCGAGGGCAGCGACCCGTCCCGTCCAGCGGGCATCAGGGCTCTTGGGGGACGCCGTGGCCGCTAGCACACCTGCCTTCTCCGCAGGGCTGGGGACCTGCTGCGGACGTGAGCCCGGACGGGCACAGAGATCCCTCCTGTCTTGAAGGGTCTTCTGCGTGTGCCATGAGATGGGCCTCAAGCCCCTGCACTGGGCAGAGCGTCAGACTCTGGAAGGGCACTGTCCTTGATGCAAGAGAGTAAGTGACCCACAGGCCCGCCCTCCCGAAATCGGCCACCTTCACACCGCTGCAGAGGCTCCTGGGACCAGCCCGGTGGGATGGCCTTGCTCTTGTGTACAACAGGCTTGGAGCAGAGCGTCCCCCGGGTCCCCCGTGGCCGGGAGAGCGGGCTGGCAGGTCAGGCACCACCCTCTGGCAGTCTGGCCTTCTCTAGCGTGGGCTGTCACTCGGGTCCTTACTTCCGTCCACATGGCGGCCTGCCGTATTCTGCACAGCAGCCCCTAGCAGGCCCCTGTGCCGCAGGGTCTCATGGGGCCCCAGATCACCCTGTGCTCAGAGAGCCGAGCGCACCTGCTGGTGGCCGCGCAATCGGGTCAGTCTCAGCCTCGAGGCTCTTCCGTGGCCTCCCACCGCCCAAGACGGCCACCAGCGCCGCCCGGAGAGCCCATCAGGATGACGCCCTGCCCGGACGCTCATCCAGCCCGCCACCTCACATCCCGTTCCCGACGCCTTCCGCCCAGGCCTTGTGCTTCTGCGACTCAGGCTCTGCTCTGCCAGCCCGCCTCCTCCCACCAGCCTCTCCTCTGCTGAGCTCGGCGGGCGCTTGCGGTCGCGTCCTTCCTGGACCCGCCTCCTCTCAGCGGGTCTCAGAGCTCCGGGGACAGGTGGGTCACACCAACTCCTGTGACCCCGGCCTTTCCTAGAGGCCAAAGGGACAAGGGGCCGGCGTGCAGGGCAGCTCTGCCAGTAACGGAGGGGCTTGGGGGTGAATGCTCAGCCCCTCCCCCCACCCCCAGGGGAGCCACCAGCGCTCCCCGTGGGCTTCAGCCCCCGCGTGGCTCGCTGGGCTGTGGCGCTCCCTGCTCCCTGCTCGCGCCTCCCCTGCTCTCCCCATCCTGGTCCTGCCGCCCCTTCCCCGGGAGAGCCTGGCCCCTGAGTCCTTGCCCCGGGTCTCCTGCAGGAGGCCCACCAGACACGGTGGGCATCACACCTGTCCCCTCTGCACCCCAGCCCCCCGCTTCATGGCTGAGAGCAGGTGATCTCGGTAGGTACTGGTTAAATTAGTGATTAGCAGTAAAATAAAGTTAACCTGAACCAGTGTCTCTGGGGAAGAAATGGGGAAGAAACGACCGAATTCAGATCCCAGACGGCACGATGAGCTATGTCTCCCTGGAGAACGGAGACCCTCCCCCAGCCCCTCCCCTGCACCAGCCTCCTCTCACTCACACCCCTTCCCCATCCGGAAGCTCTGTGGGTCTCCGAGTCCGCGCACCGTCAGGTCACGTCACCCGCAGAGCTGGGGCTGGAGGGGTGGACGGGAAGCGTGGGGAGGGGTGAGCGGCTCCGAGCCCCACCTCTGTGGGCCGCTGTGCGGTCAGAGCGGCACTTCAGGTTTCCACATTGACAGGGTTTGCTCGTCGCGGATGGCATGGACCTGCCTGTGCCCCCCATTCCGCTCTGCATCTGCCCCGACCCCATGCTGTACGTCCCCTGGCCCCATGGACCCCCTGCGTGCCCCCCACCTGGACCCCAGCTGGCAGTCTCAGCGCGCCCTCGAGGCCAGGGTGTTTGCCGTGGGTCTGACCCCCTCCCCCCGTCCCTGCGCGCTGACTGTGAGTGAGCCTCAGCCCAGGGGGGAGCACCGCCTGGGAAATTGAACCGTCATTTACAGGGACCTTCTTGCTGCCAACAAGCGTAATCTGAGAATAAAATGCTTCTCTTCTCAATAAAAGGTTTCAGGGCATTTTCCTCCGTGTGGGAAGCGCCGTGGCGGAGGCCCCCGGGAAGAGGCGCCCCCCGACAGCAGGGCACTTCCTGCGGGGGCATCCTCCACAGGCTGCCCCGGGGCCTGCGCGGCCACCCCTGCCCCGCCCCACGCAGCGCTACCTTGCTGGGCTTTCCGTGCGAACCTGGTAGTTTAACTTGGGCCAAAGGTGAGCATCTGCCGAGAACTGACCGGTTCTTCAGTGAGTTGGAAATGCTGGAACGTGGAGTCTGTAAGGCGGGAAATCAGAGTGAACACGTTTAGGAAAAGTCAGGGAGCGGGCCCCAGACCCTCGCTCTGTCTGACCGGGGGCGGGTCTGCCTGGCGCCTTCCTTCCGGACGCGCTGGGGCTGCCGAGCTGCGGTCCCGACCACCTGGAGTGTCGGGCGAGTGGGGCCGGGTCGGGGCGCCCCTCCAGGCCTGAGGTGCGGGGAGGCCCCCGCAGGCACCCTGCCGCAGCCGGGCTCTCCTGCCCACGGGCTTCCGTGGGGAGCATGGCCGCGTGGCTGCCGGACCCCCGGGTCGGGACAGACCTGCCCCCCACTCTGCCCTCTGGCCCCTTGTCTGCCGCGCCCTCTCTCCCTTCCCCTCTTCAAATTGCTCTCTTTTCTTTTAAAAACGTTTTCTCCCAAGCGTTTTACAAATCCCCGACTTTCTGCGCACTCCATCCACCGCCACGTGACGGCCACGTGGGCCTGTGTCCTGCCCACCTTCTGCCTTCACGCCATCTTCTCATTGACACTCTTACCTCCAGCTCTTCAGCTCACCGGCTGCGAGCCTCTGTTCCTTTGTAAAGTGCAGTTTGTTTCAGCCAAACCGAAAACAGCTCACCCGCCGCCCCCAGCCCAGCCCTGGCAGCCGCCAGTCCGTTCTCTGCACCCATGAGCTCGGTTGCCTGGGACTCTTTAGGATTCCCCGCAGAAGTGACCTCACGCGTACGGCGTGTGTCTTTCTCTGACAGACCTCATTTGGAGGACCGCCCTCAAGGTCCACCCTGCTGTCACAATTCGCAGGACCGCCCTCCTCACCCCGTGTAACATTCCTTCGGAACTTGGCGACCACGACCTCGCTCTCCGCTCCCCACGGACGCGGGGCTGCTCTGCGTCTTAGCTGTGGTGAGCGACGGTGCGTAAACGTGGCGGCGGGCACCTCCGAGATGCGGGTCTGGTTCCTGCAGGTACGCGCCCAAACTGGAGTTACTGCGTCGTAAGGGAGTTGCATTTTTCACTTTTGGAACAAACTCCACTTGGCTTTCCAGAGCGGCTGCACCGGTTTGCGTTCCCACCAACAGTGCCTTGTGGTTCCTTCCTGGCCACGTCTTCGCCGACACCGCGCTCCCTGTGCCGACGGTGGCCGCCCCTCGCGGTGTGACCGGCGTCTCCCTGACGGCGGGGGAGGCAGGGCGTCTTTGTGTGTCTGCTGGCATCTGGACGTCTCCTCTGGAGAGATGTCTGCTCGTGTCCTCTGCCCATTCTTTAATCATATTGTTTGGGCTTTCGATGCCAAGGTGTGTTTTGGATTTCAGTTTACCTGTTCTGCCTCTGACATCAGTGAGAGTTTAATCTCTGCTTTGTCCCTTCTCACCTCCCTTGACCTCACTCCTTCCTAATGGCGTGCCCTTACAAACTGTGCCTCTTTTTCTGAGTTAAAAAAACGTATCATACTTCTCCAGCTCGGCTGCTTCTGTCTGTCCTTCTCTACTCGGCGTGCTGTGGCCAGCAGGAAGGCCGCGGCCCGCCCCTCGGGTGGCCAGGGCAAGGACGCGGGCCACGGACGAGGGGGCTTTGAGGCCATCTCCCTGGGGCCCCTGTGCTGGCCTGGGGTCTATGAAGGCAGATTGTTCAGCCCAGCTTCAAGAGCCCCTCTCCAGGACTCCCCTGGGGGAGCCGTGCTAGCCGCCCTGATGCACGTGCCCCAGCCCCCCACCGTCTCCGTGGCCAGGCCTGGCGCCCACAGCTGCCCGACCTCGTCACAAGCCCACAGGTGGGTCAGGACGGCTCCCGGTCTGCTCCCACCAGGGTCTAGAGAGGTGCCAGCTACCCCCAGTGCTCCGCGGCTGCCCGCCTTGTCCAGCGGGAGCGGTGAGAAGGGGCCGCTGTTCCATGCTTCACCCAGGCAGAGCCGTGGAGCAGACAGACAGACAGACACTCTGTGCCGATTGGCTGGGAATTTGGGCAGACCTCCCACACAGATCTCAGGAACACCTTCTTGCTGGTGTTCCTGAATTTGAGCATTAAAAATATTAATGCTTTATGTTCTATTTATTAAGAAGCAAAACTCTGGAGTTAGTTTCCTGGCCCTTGTCTGTCACACAAGAGACATGTGACCACAAAGACTCGGCGCAGGTTACCACAGGCCTTGTTGACTGGCACTCAGCCCGTCCCATCCAGAGGGTGCCTGTCCTGTCATCCAGTGTGTGTGAGCCTCTGTGCAGAACCTGCGGGGCCCAGGGGTGCGTCACTGCGGAGCGGTGGCCCTGGGCCTGTCACTGCTACACTTTCAGCTCCATCAGCAAAGGGCTGAGGCCTGCAGGGACCGGGAGCCAGCTCCACATGCTCAGGGGGGGCGCCAGCAGTCCTGCAAAGTCTTCGCTCGTGGCCGCCGTGGTGAACGTGACATCTGGACAGTTGACCGGCCCCCAGGCAGGACATCCCTGCCCGGCCCCATCCACGCAGAGCCCAGCCCCGAGGCCCAGCCGACGTGCCCCTGAGCACCTGAGACCCAGGACCTGTCCAGTGACAGGGTTCCCACGGAGCCACCGGTGTTAGGTGTCCTGTTCCCAGGGCCCGGAGCCTCCGGAGGCCCCGCCCGGGCGGGGCAGTCATTCAGATGCGGTGAAATCCATCATATAATGAGCCCCATCGGATACCCATCTCTGAGGAGACATGAATAAATCATTGTGCCCGGCAGGGGCCTTGTGCCTGCGGGAACAGGGGGAGGCATGGCCGCACTTTGATGAGCAGGGCAGCGGGACGGCAGCCACTTCGGGATGAATGCCCTTTCTGTGCCGGCCCACCTAGGCCCCTGGCACCTGTGGAAACCGAAGCTGGATGGAGGGCACAGCCCTGCAGCCAAAGAAAGACAGCGGAACAAAGCCGTCTGCTACCAGGGCTGGCGGGCGGGCCGGGGCACCGAGCGCCGCCACGGGCCCAGGAGGCGAGCCGCCCCTGCTGCCTGGGACCCCGAGGGGCCCCTGGGAGGCAGGCGTGGGTCTGTCCTGCCGCTCCCTGTAACGCAGGTCGCCGGGCTGCACGGATCGGGGGCTGGGGCGACAGGGGCCGCCCCTGCCAGCCTGTGGCTTCAGGAGCAGACTCTCCTCTCGGTCCTGGGGTCCCGGGCGTACAGCCCTCGGCGGGGGGGGATACGGTACAGAACCGGGTGGGGCCGCAGTCCAGAATCCCTGCTCTGGGTGCCGAGCCCCCGCCCTTGGCGAGCGGATGCTGCACGGGGGCCGGAGTCGGGGCCCCTGGGCAGTTCCCATTGTGCGTGGCTGACCTTTCACTCCTGCAGCCGTCGGTCTGGCCTGAAAGCCCATTGCACGGGGGGTGCCTGGGGCTGTGAGCACGTCGGCAAGTCCCAGAGGGCTCTGTGGGGTCACGCCGCTTAGAACCAACTTCATTTTGGCAAGTGGCTCCTTAGTTGATGGAGGGAACACTTGACATGGTCAACTCTCTTCCCTCAGGTTCAAAGTGCGAGCCACACAGACGTAGGAGCCCCGTCACATGGTGGCCATCTCCTCGGGGCACAGGCCTGGTGTCCCTGTCACACGAGGGCCATCTTCCCAGGACCCACTCCTGGTGTCCCCGTCACATGGGGGCCATCTCCCTGGGGCACAGGCCTGGTGTCCCTGTCACATGAGGGCCATCTTCCCAGGACCCACTCCTGGTGTCCCCGTCACATGGGGGCCATCTCCCT
>NC_043703.1:1434074-1448670 GCF_006229205.1 Suricata suricatta | reverse complement strand
CACAGGCCTGGTATCCCTGTCACACGAGGGCCATCTTCCCAGGACCCACTCCTGGTGTCCCCGTCACATGGGGGCCATCTCCCTGGGGCACAGGCCTGGTGTCCCAGTCACACGGGGGCCATCTCCCCGGGGCACAGGCCTGGTGTCCCCATCACACGGGGGCCAAGCAGCAAGAACCATGGCTTAAGAACCAGACTCTGGGCCACAGAGCTGCTGCCACTCGTGGCCTGTGGCCTCCCAAAGCCAGGAGAGAAAGCCAGGGACGCGGGCTTCTCCAGGGATGCGGGCTTCTCCAGGGACAGGAAGGGCTCCTGGCCCCTGGCTCCCCTGTTTCTTGGGGCCACCACGGCATCCCCCCTCGAGCGCCCCTGGCCCGGGGAAGGCACAGGTGTGGAGCCATGTAGGAATCTGTGCCATCTCCAGGTCGTTCCTCACAGCCTCGAGGGAGCACTGAGCGGAGAAGCCTCCCACCTCTTCATCTCCATCTTCCTGGCTCCCCTCCTGTGTCCTGCCTGCCTCCCCGTGTGGGTCTTTCTACGAGGACACCTGTCACCCTGGATGGGGGCCACCCGGCTCCAGCGTGGCCTCCTCGTACCCAAGCAAGCCGCATCGGCAGCAGCCCCATTTCCACACGGGGCCCCACGCTGAGGCCCCGGGGGCGAGGGCTTCTGGGAGACATCGAGGGGCGCTGAGCCTGCAGCAGCTCCGAGCCCGTGTTCCCGGTGCCGGGCGGTCAGACCAGGGGTCTCGGGGTCTCGACGCTTTGTTGGCGTGCTGGAAATGCTTTCGAGAAGCCAAGTCCTCACTCTCGTGCTTTTACGACAACATCACGTTTCTGGGGCAGGAGTTTACATGGCTGCGCGATGCCGGTCTAACAGGGTGGGCGGGGCCGCAGAATGCAGCCGCGGGCACGTGCACGGGGGTGCTGCCCGCGCCTCGCCCGGGTCGGGAGTTCCCGCGACTTCCTGGCTGTCCCAACCACCCGACCTGCGCTGATCCAGCCTCCTGGCTCTGGGGCTGTGCTTGGCCCCACCCTCTCCCGGGCCGCCCCAGCCCTGCCCTGCTCAGCCAGCGTCGGCCCGGTCCCTCTGGGACCTGGGGAAGCCCCCTCCGGTTTCCAGCATCTCTCTTCAGGGAGCACTGCAGGAGGCTCCAGATACAGACAGGTGCTCTGTCGGGAAAGGTGGGGTGCGGAGCCCCGGGGCCCCCAGGACAGCCCGAGGCCCTTCTGCACACTCAGGGTCCGCAGGAAGCGTCTTCCGAAAAGCCCCGCCCAGCGTCCGCGTGTCCGCACAGACGCGTGCAGAAAAGCAGGTCCGTTCGCCGCTGGGTCACTCCGCCTGTGACTGCAGCGGCAGAGCGTGGCGGGCCGTGCGGCCTGGATCGTTCGTGCACAGGCAGTCACGTCGGAGGCTGTCATGTGGTCACAGTCAGGAATCTGGTGGTGCTCGAGGCCCTGTGTCAGCATTTCTGAATTCCTATTTTCAATGATTTGTAATGAAGCATCTTTTTAAAATGGTTTCAGCTGTCGGAGCTATATGCAGCCAAGAGAATAGATCCTAGGGCTTTTTCAGCACTCCACTAACTATGAAATTGTTTGATTTTTACAAAACACATTTAGCAAATTGTTAAAAGTATTGGCTAAACACAGCATTTCATAAATGAAATGTTGAAATGATCAAGATGTTGAACTTTAAAATCATCTGCTTTCGCTGAACAGTGCCTTTTTTTACAAAGTTCAATTTTTAACATAATTTTACACAACATTATAAGTGCATCGCTACATGTTGTAAATATCACGCCACCACACATTCTAATTACCTGATTACATTCATTTACATTAAGTTTGTGATTGAGTGTAATTTCATGCTTCGTGAGTGACAGTGCTTGGGAGGCACTCCGACCGCACTCTGTGGCTGCGCGGGAAAGCCAGCGCGGCCCGGACCCGGTGTCCCCAGCGGCAGCCAGCGAACCCCCGCCGAGGGCTCGGGGTCTGGCCGGGGCCACGGCGCACAGAGAACCCCGCCTCGCGGAGCTCGCCCGCAGCGAGGGGCCGTGGAACAAAGGCCCTCGTGCCCGTGGCTTCGGTCTCCAGGGGTCCCGAGACCGCAGCGAAGTAAGACACCACTTTGTCTTAAAAAGTAGGTGGGTTTGCTCTGTGCTGTGACGGCGGCGGCGTCATACATGGGTGACAGTGTGATACGTGGGTGGCAGTCACCTGCGCACACTCTGGCCGAGCCCTCGTGGCCCCCGGGAAGCCTGTCTTCACTTGCAGCATGTTACCGGCTCCTTCCAAATTCTGTCTCCTCTCCTACCGTTACCATAGCAACCTACATCCTACAGCGTGCCCGGGGACACTCTCAGATCGGCTAGGAGGGGTGTCCTGGCCCTGCGTTAGGCCGTGCGGAACTAATCTCATTTCTTCTAGTGAACACTTGGCCTCGTGTGACATTTTAGTAGACGTGCATGTGCAGTGAGAGGTCTGTGGGTGAGTCTTGGCTTCCGGGGGCGTCCTGACGCTTGGTGTCTGTGGGAGTCCTCCCCTACGGGTAGCTGGAGCGATCAGGAGAACCCAAAACTATCTGTGTGGCGCATGTGAATGACAGGAACGCAGGTGGGGGCTTGAGAGAGGGGCCCCCACCCGGCAGCCAGAGCAGGCTTGTACGTGAGCTCCATGGCGCTCCCCCTCCCCCAATACCCGCACCAGCATCCAAGTGAAACAAAACACAACCCCCCTTTCCTGAGGGGACAGATGAGGGGACAGTGTGGGTGTGCTCACTGGAGCGCGCAGGAGAGTGACCTGACGGACTTGTGAAAGCAGGTGGCTGACTGCACCCGGCGCTCCTGACTCCGTGCGGCCGGCCTGGGTGGGGTCTCTTCCCAGTAATATTACAGGTCCCTCAGATAGAGCCCCGCCGGCTCTGAGAACAGCACAGGGATCTCAGTGTGAACCTGCCGGCCCTGGGGTGGGGCCCCTTTCTATCTGCACCCCCCCAAACCGACAGCCCCTTCGTTGGAAAGAGCAGTGAGAGCAGTCACATAGAAGGAATGCAAGGGGCATCTTCGCGGAGCCCGCTCCTCCCCAGAGACCGGCTTCTGAGCCAGTTATCAGAGACCGCGGGACCGAGGGACTTACTCGGCCGCTCCAACCCCAAATATGCATTCAGGGTTCGTTCTGCGGGAACATTCCTGAAGTCAGACCTCCTCCCAGGGACTCGCCCACTCAGAGCGTCTGTGACCATGTCCAGTCCCGGGCTTCCCTCCACAGCAGAGGCTCACACTGGGGGGAGGTATTTTATTTTTTAATGTTTATTTTTGAGAGAGAGAGAGAGAGCAAATGAGCAGGGAGGGACAGAGAGAGAGGGACAGCGCAGGGCTCTGTCTCATGAGCTTCAAGACCCTGACCTGAGCCGAAGCTGGACACCGAACCGACTGAGCCCCCCGGCGCCCCAGCCCTTGGGAGATAACATTTTACATGGCGGCAGGCTTTCCCGGGGAGTCTGTCACAGGTGTGGGAGGAAAGTGGGCAACTGTACTTTCCTCCCATTTGTTCCAAAACAGAAAGGTTGTGCTGTTCCCGAGCTCGCGCAGGCCGGGCTCCCTTCAGATCAAAGACATCCCATCGATATTCAAAATAAACAGAAAGGCGTTAACCATAAAAATAAGCAGTATTTCCGGAAGTAGCAGGGGTGGAGGGGGCAGAGGAGACCCCCTCCGTTGGAATCGGAAGTGCTGCTTTGTATTTTCCACGTGGCTGGAAAGGGGCAGCTAAGGCAGGCCAAGCGGATTCTGACGGCTCTGGTACAATCAGACACAGCCCTGGTGCCTCCCCTCCCCACCCGTTGCTCGCGCAGGGGTGCAGAGGTGCTGGCGGAGGTGCAGGGTTGGGGGCCTCTGTGGCTGGGGGTCTTCCTCCTGGGGCGGCTCGGAGAGGGCCGGGGGCCCGTCTTCCCAGCACCAGCTGCTTAGACCGCCCTCGGCACCGCCTGTGCAAGCCTGGCCGGCACGTCCCCCAGGCTTCGCTTCTACTGTGCCTGCAGCCCAGCGTCCGCCGTGCTTCCGTCAGCATTTAACGTGTTTACCGAGACGCTGGTTTGACACATTTAGTAAAGAGACTTTCACGAAGGCAGGGGATGAGGCTGAGGCCTCCCAAACCCCGGCCCCGTGCCCATGTCCACCAATGCCCGCATCCTGGCTTCACGCCTAAACCTGGACCCGAGTCCCTTGTTCCCAGTGTTTTCTGGAAGGAAGCAGGTAAGCCTGTATTTCCAGAACAAGTTTGCAACCTGGAAATCAGACCAGCGCCAGCATGAAGACCGCTGTGAAATGTCAGGGCACAAGCTGGTTTCTCGGGGCGCAGAGGCAAGGGGCAAGGGGGCAGAGCCACCCCCCACATCCCTGCAGCCTCGGCAGACGGGCAGCGGCCGCCTGGGCTGTGTGCCTGCCTCCCCCTGCACCGTGGGCCGCCCCCCAGGCTGTGCTGTCCTGCTCACACGACCCTCGTGGCCCCCGGCCCCCAGCTGCTCAGGTAGGCCCCAGGGACACGATCCTTCTCGCCTGTGTTCTGTAGCTCTTCCTCTGTCGATAAGTGTAAAAGTGAGGGACTAGGTTGTTTTACATTTATATGTGCCGGAAGAGAAACTAAGGCCACGCAGGAGCATTCCTCGCCCGTCCTCAGCTCCTGCCGGTTTGGGGGGCCCCTGGCTGCGGTCACTTGGCTCTCAGGGCACACAGTGCCTGTGGAGGTGGAATCCGCAGGCACCGCTCTGGGCACTTGACCTGTGTCGTCACAGCCCCAGGAAGCGAGTACAGGAGCCACCCACTTTGCAGCTGGGGACATTGAGGTCGACTTTGCTAAGTTCGTGCAGACCGCAGATTTGACTGGCACTTCCATAGTGTGTCCAACTGCGCGGGTGCAGCCCGTCCACCCCGTGATGCTGGCTTCACAGGTGCGCCCCCCCCCCGGGGCGTCTGCACAGGGGGGCCCGGGCCCCCTCGTCTGGCAAGCGCAGCTCCCACACGACCTGGAGAGCGGCGTGGCGAGGGACCCCTTTCCGTGGTGCATGCGGAGGCCCGGGGCCCATCGGAGCCGCCCGCCTCCCCGCCTCCGGCCCCTTCCTGCCTAGTGCCAGGTCAGGTGACCACGCAGAGTGTCTGACAGGAGCCGCCGGCGGCGTTTTCTAAGGTAAGCAGGTGCCGGGGGAAAGGCCCACGCTTCTTAGGAAGGGAGACGCCGCTCGGCACACAGACAGGCGGCTGCGCTCAAAGCCCAAAATCAGGTGCTTTTATTTGTGCAGAACGTGCCACTTTGGAATGCACAACTCGCAGTCGCTGGTTATAGAACTTGATGCCGTTGACTGCGGTGTACCTGTCCCAGGCTGTGCACCCAGGCCCGGCCCCGGGCGACAAGCCGCCTGCTGCTCCGGTGCCTCCGCCGTCGCCACCTGGTGTCCCGGGAGGCGCGGTTCCCATGTGTGCGTTCCCGCCTCTCTCACCAACTCTGGGCGGCTGAACCCTGTCGACGAAACAGCGCACGTCGCCCTGGCGGAAGGGCCCGCTCTCCCCGACTCGTGCTGGCAGCGCCTCCTCAGACTCTGCCTCTCCGTGCGAGGCGGCCTCGGGCGCGGAGGAGAGGAAGACGCTGCATCACAGCCTCACCCAGAGGGGCCCCCCTCCCCCACCACACCCCGAGTCCAGGCTGCGGCCCGAGGGCTTCCCCGGAGGCGGCGCACGAGCTGGAGGTGTGGACAGCGCCCCCGCCACTGTGACGGTCGCCATTCCTAGAAATGGAGGCACTGGAAGGGCTTCGCAGGACTTAATCTCCACACTTAGGAGACGGACGCTTTCCACGCAGGGTGTGCCCTGATGGGGGCGCCGTCCTCCGACTCTGCGGTCCGGTTTCTTTTGGAGGGAGAAGGGGGAGTGACGGCCACATGCTTGGCTGTCCTGACACCGTCGATTTGGTCTCCGGTCCCTGAGCTGTGCGTGTGCAGACCTTAGCCGGGCGTTGCAGCAGGTGCCGTGGGGACCAGCGCTGGCTCCTTCCGGTCTGCTGAGCGCTGGGGCCTGCGCCCAGGGTCGTGGGCGGGGGCGGGGGACATGCCGCATACACACATATCTTTAGCCTTTTTTGATGAGGATTAAGATTCAGGACACTAACTCGCAGGACTGCAAATTCCAGAATCAGCAAAGAAACACCGATGTGGGGCCCTTTTCTCTATTCACAAAGGCAGAAAAATGTTCCCACACATTTTACAAAGACTTGTAATGGCATTTCTCAGAAACAAAAATTATATCTGGGTTAACTGTATTAATCAGGAAAAATCTAAACTTTAACCCGAATGCCCCATGTTCTGAGCATTGCTATCCAGGCGTCTCCTGCCCAGACGGGGTCTCCGCGCCATGACTACGCTGCCCCGCGTCGTGCCTCCCCCTCACTCCCCGCCCCAGGCAGCGGGCCTGTGTCCTCGGCCGGGCCCCGCCCACTCACCCTGACCCCGCCCTCCGGTTCCACATGCGCCTTCCACCCCCGCGGGGTCTGACTGGTTCTGTACTGGTCCTCCTGTTCTCCCAACCTGCCCCGCGCCGGAAAAAGCTAAAACTGTCACATCAAACCCGTGACTTCAGCAGCATTGTCGCTCAGCTAAGTACAAGGAGTTGATCTGAAGTCAGTTTAAAGAAAACGTTTAAGGAAACGGCAGTACAGGCTGTCCCGGGCGGCGGACCGAGAGTGATCATCAAGTGACGGGGTCACGGCACAGTCCGGCTGCCCTGCCTCTTGGGGGACCCACTGGCCTCTCGTGCCGAGCTGCAGGCCACACGGGGTGCACCCGAGCCCATGCGCCCGCACACCTTCCGTCTCCGCCATGCGGGCAGCCACCCGATGTCTGCTGACTGGGAGCTCACCGAAAGTGAGGCCCGGTCTCTTCTAGATATTGATGAAAACCTTTGGAAAAAAATTTTTATCTATATGTATTTATAGGGTTTTTTTTTTCTGATTGTAGAACTAAGACATACTTGTTGCCAAGAAAGGAAAAGCTTGTATGGTAAAAAAGAAAAGTTCCCCAAAATTGCCCCAGGAAATAGAAATGAGTTCTCCCCTGTCCATCCTGTTCCCTCCCTCTCTCCGCACAGACACATGCACACACGCACCCGGGCACACACACGTACACACGTACACACACACGCATGCACCCCTACGCTCACATATGCACCCCTATGCGCACACACGAATACCCCACATGCACCCACACACATGCACACACACACATGCACCCCTATGCACATGCATGCACACCCCACGCGCACCCTCCACACATGCACCCTCACGTGCACGCACGCACGGCTGTAACTTGTGTGCTGACACAGACCGTCCTCTGTGCACGACTCTCCTGCATGTGGATCAGTTTCCCTTCCTCATTCAAGTGACGCCAGCCCCACCACACAGCTCAGCGTCGTGAGTGAAAAACTGCACCGAGGACCCGCCTCTCCGCAGCTCCTCCGTGGCCACCACAGACGTGCACCAGGGTGGCCCGCACGCAGGTCAGTGGAGGGGTAAGCGTGCTGCCTCCTGTGTCGGGGGATGAGCCCACAGGACATTTCAGAGGCCTGGGTGCCGCAGAGGGACCTGCACGCCGCAGAGAAGGCGTGCGGCACAGAGCCGAGGCAGCCGCCGCCCGGCCGGGATGCGAGCTGAGCCTGCGCGGTTCCAGCGGCGAGGGACGGCCGCCTGCCGGACCAGCGGCGCAGCCTCGGGCACAGGGTGGGGACAATGGGCGTCCCAGAGGCGGTGATGCCGCAGACCCGTCGCGATCGCCTGCAGTTGGTGGCAGTGACCTGCCGTGTGTCCCAGATCACGCGGAGGACCAAGGGGCGCTGTCCAGACACCTCCAGATGAATCCGCTACAAATAAATAAAGCCCTTTATACTCTCAGTGTTCGTGTGGCATCACGTTACGGTGATCTAAATAAGCATTAAGTCAGGAAGACGTTGCTGTTATGTTTATGACTACAGTCAGAGAGTTTCTAAGGTTTTAACAAAATTTTTTTTATTAACTATTTATTATTTTCTGAGAGAACAAGCGGAGGAGGGGCAGAGAGAGGGAGAGAGTTGATTCCAGGCAGGTTCTGAGCGCTCAGCCCAGAGCCTGACACAGGACCTGAACTCACGAACTGTGAGATCATGACCTGAGCCCAAGTCAGAGGCTTAACCAACTGAGCCCTGTGCACCTGTCTCCGCGCTGATCAGGGAGACCCAGGTCCTGGTGTGTGTCTGAGGCTCATTTCCGGCCCCATCCCTCGTGGGAGGCGGGGCTGCCAGAACACGGGGTCGGTTTGCACTCCGGTTCCTCCCATACCACGTGACTCCTCTTTTGTGTCCTGTGTCCACACACAGACCCCCGCTCCTCCGACCTGTAGCACGGGGCCGGCAGGATGCTGGATCCAGAGCAAGCCCTGCTTGCAGGATTTTTAGGGAAGCCCCATTTTCTAAATGTTAAATCAGGGAGAAGGAGGAGCAGGACCCAGAGCCGGGAGGAAGGCCCTTCCAAACGGGCGCGAGGTCCCCCGTCCTCTGCGGGAATATGCCCAGGCTTGTTATCGATGTGTCCCGTTCACAACAAGTAGCCCAGGGTTAGCGGGTGGCCGGGCACCTGCGGTCTGGAGTGAGGCAGAGGAGACGGACACAGGGGGTCACACACGCCAGGGAGGGGACAGCGCACTCCACACGAGGCCTCGCGGGGCACTCTCCGGCAGGGGGACCAGCTCGCAGGCAGGAGAGGGCGGGGTGCCCCCTGGTCCCCCGAGAGCGCGCGGCTGCCTCGCTGGAACCGTTCCCTGGGCTGGCAGGGAGGCGAAGCCCACCGCTCAGGACGCGGCGGGCCCTGCGCCTGGTCCCCGTGATAAGGAGGGCCGCTTGGCTGCGGGACCTTATCCACGGCTGCAGAGTCGGGACGGCCCCGCCGCGGGCCTCCTGAGACCCCCACAGCCATCCCAGATGTCAAGGCGGCGCCTGACACTGGGTCTTAATTTCAGGCCTGACGCAAAATACCATTTATGCTCAAAACAACAGAAGCCCCGTCGGTCCTGCCTGTCATCTAGCCGCCGCTGGGGGGGCAATCCAGCTGGCCACCTCCGGGTCCCTACAAGGGACGTTTAACCTCGCGGGGACGTCGGCTTATCCAGAAAGGACACACAGGTGTGGATGGAAACACGCCCGCGCCAGCGTCTCCGTAGTTCGACCGACATGGGCACCGCCAACAGGCGCCCGCCACTGGAACCCGCGAACTGTTACAGCTACGGACGGAGAGCCACCCCACAAGCCTCGGCCTCTGTTTCCCTGTTTGTTTGTTTCTCGGAAAGTGCTGTCTGCACGTGATACACACTTGAGGGGCAGCAGAGAGCGTGCTGGGGACGCCTCCCCTGGGGCAGGCGTGCTCGCCCACACACACACACATGCACACACATGCACACGGATCACACATATGCACACGCGCACACAGATCACACATATGCACACACGCACACATGAACACAGACACGCGCACACATACACACACATGCACCCACGCACATGTGCACGCATGCACACATGCACACAGCACATGCACACACGCACGCATGGAGGCAGTGTCTGCGGGAGCACAGTCCCCTCACGAGTTTTGTCACACGTCGCCCTGCGAGTGTTAAAGTGCCCGTGGGCAGCCCGGCTGGCGAGCAAACCCTCACCTCCCGGGCTGTCGGCCTCTCCCCATGAGTTGTGCCTGCTGCCCCCCAGACGGTCTGCCCCCCACCCCCAAGCGAGCAGCCATTTGCTTCTGATGCATTTGCAGGATGCGCTCCTTCTGCTTTTATTGGTTTTGCCAACGCACCGCTGTGTCCTGTGGAAAGAGTACAGCTCGCTCCTGCCGCACAGGGTGACGTGTGCCATCGTGGCTGTGGTGTTTGCCTTGTAAACGGTAATTCGGGGAGCGCCTGGGGGCTCAGTCGTTTAATTGTCCAACTTCAGCTCAGGTCATGGTCTCACGGTTCGTGGGTTCGAGCCCCCATCGGCCTCTGTGCGGACAGCTCAGAGCCTGGATCCTGCTTTGATTCTGTGCCTCCCTCGCTCTCTGCCCCTCCCCTGCTCAGCCTGTCTCACGCTCTCTCTCTCGCTCTCTCTCTCGCAAAAGTAAACGTTAAACAAAGATTAAAAAAACAATTCGAGCTACAGATTGCATGGAGAATCGTGGCTGCGAGCTAAGGTGTGTGGCGTGAGGACTCTGGCCGGCGGAGCCCGGAGACCACAGCCGGCGCCCGTGTGACCTCCTCGCTGGGGAGGCCCGCTCACGGCTCGTGGGATTAGGGCCCCCACAAAACTCAGAACGTTTTTACCTCTTTCTCTGCTTTTTTCATTCTGGATGTCCCCTCTCCTGACAGTGCCACCTCCTGACGTGTCACCTCCTGCAATCACGAGTGCTGCAGCCCTCACGGCACCGACCGTGGGTCTGTTTCTAACCGGGCTCGCTTTGGACAGTATTTTACCTTTTCCTAATGGTCTGATGTGAGGGAAGATGTGATAAAATGGCTGGCATGTCGAAGGGGACGTCGTTAGCAGATGGCCAGGGCGGGAACTGGGGTGCTCTGGCCGGGGACTCAGCCCTCCTCCCTGGAGCACCCTCGGGGGGCCCAGGTGGGAAGCCCACTGGACGCCGTGCCGCGGGCCACTGGGCACCCTGGGCCCCCTGAGGCGGCGCTGACCGTCCAGGCGCCTCAGGACCCCGCATACGT
Organism: Suricata suricatta; assembly: GCF_006229205.1. Classification (NCBI taxonomy): domain Eukaryota; kingdom Metazoa; phylum Chordata; class Mammalia; order Carnivora; family Herpestidae; genus Suricata; species Suricata suricatta. Next base: position 1,437,904 of record NC_043703.1, on the reverse strand, counting down.
AAAACACGGGTTTGAGGACTACTAGGCTTTGAAAGACTTTCCTCACTGCAGGTTGTTTTTGGTGCTTGAGCACGGGAACGCGTGTGCACGCACGCCCGCGCGTCCCAGGGACGGGACGGCTGACTTTAGTGAATCCACAGACCCTCGTGAGCCTGGCGGGTGTGAGTACGCCGACAGCCGCCCCGTCCGTGACCGGGACGAGGCCGGGGAGGCGCCGAGGGGCAGGGTCCAGCCCTGCCCGTGAAGGGGGCCTCGCAGAGCCGTTTCCTGCTGGTCGCCTGTCTCCGGCCTCTCCCTGCAGCATTCTCGCTGGAAAGGGCTATGAAGGGGGCGTCAGCAGAACCACGGTCACGCACCCCTGCGCACACCCCGGTTTCTCACTCTCGCCGTGCACAGCGGCCCTGCGGCCCCGTCGATGTGAGCGGACCCATCTGGATGAGCTAACCCACCTGAAGCCAGCCACGAGTGGTTGGAATGTTAAATGGGCTTCTTCCAGTCCCGCACGGCCAGGTCTGCTGACACAGGGGTGCGGTGTGAGGGGCACCACACCCCTGTTGACACCACATTCCTGATGGTGCAGAGGAACACTGGCCTCAGGCCTGGGTTTTTCCAGGTTTCCTGCGTCGTAGTCTTCATAATTGCATTTCACTGAGAAGTGCTGTGTCCATGTCCCACTGGCCAGCCCGTCTCAGGGGACACGCAGAGTGGCAGTGTGCCCATGGGGAGCACTGGCCTGGCTCCCTCCCTTCCGATGTCATGCCCCCGCCACCTTCCTTGCACTCCTGGGGTCACCTCCCACGCAAGGCCCTGCTCTCTGTCCGTCTCTGGATCATCGTGGGGAGGAGTCCAGCGTGAAATGATGTCGACTTGACCTTGGAGGCAGGGGAAGCCCCAGAAGGCACAAGCAAGGAGCGGGCGGGCTGGGTCGGTGTTTCAGGGGTTCGTTCTGCCACAGTGTGGAGGAGGGACGGCCCGGAGACAGGACGGACAGCGGCCGCCTCCGGGGAGAGGAGTGCGGAACGGGGAACGGGAGGGCGCCCCTGGGAGCGCCGGGCGTGTGGGGGAAGGAAACTGAGGAAGCATGAGGGGGAGGGGGAGGCGGAAGACCCAGACCCGTTTCTCCAGACGCGGTAGGAGCCGTGCTCCAGCGATCACGCCGTCCTGGGGGCCCCGGGCCAGGAGACCCTGCGTGTCCGTGCACCGACGGCAGACCCGGCAGGGTGGACAGCGGCTCCTCGGCGGGTCACCATCCGGCCACACACGCAGGAAGGCGGGCCCAGGGGACGGTGGAGAGGGTGCAGTGAGCCGCCTCCGCGGACAGCTCACAGTTCCTTCCACGTGGAGCATTTTCAATCCATTTACGTTCAATTTAATTAAATCAGATCAATCTGAAATTGATGATCTCTGCCTCTTTGTCTTCCTCTTCGAGGGAAAATCTGCGAAGCAACATGCTTCTCAGACCACAAATGTCTCCAGCGGTTTTACAGACGCTATTTCCTGGCAGCCACGTGCCAACTTTTTAAGCATCTTTCGGGATACAAGTCGCAAGGTTTTAAGCGTTCCTTTCCTTGCGACTACTGAAAGGCACAGTCATCTGCTCACTCAGTGCCCGTTTACTTTATACACGAAACAGAATGAGGTCGTGCCCCCGGCTTCCTCTCGGCAGGAGCCTGTGTCCCCTGGAAGGGGCGGACGAATCACGTGGGCAGAGGACGCACCGCTGGGGGGGGGGGGCACAGGGATGGCAGTGACGGTTAATGTCCCTGACGGTGAGCGAGAGAAGATACAACACACGCACGCAGCCTTGTGGCAGGAGGCGGGGGAGGGGTTTGGGCCTCACACCCTCAACCCCTTCCAGTGACCCCAGTACACTGTCAGCAGAAACGGTCCTAAGTATGAAATGCTTCACGAGATTGATTTCGTTGTGGCTGCTTTCAGCCGTGTGTGTGCGCTGCAGGTGGAGGGCCGGTCAGAAGTGAGGGCGGTGCCGGCACATGTGGACGGCTCACACGGCCACAGAGTGTGTCCCTCGCAGGGACAGACGGACGGGGCTGCAGGGGCGCAGTGGGTAGGGTGGGGGTCATGCTGCAGGGCTTTCCGGAGCGGCCGAGGGGCCGGGGCCCTGTCCCTGAGGGCGAAGCCTGCCCCCAGCTGTAAGCCAGTGACAGTTTTGTTCTTAGCATCCCCGAGAGTCAAGGCAGGGGTGGTAGGACCAAGAACAGGGCAGAAACGTCTAGAGACCAGCGGCTGGGATCCGGCCCCTCAGGACAGAGCGAGGCACGGCAGTCTGCTGGTAGATCCGGTGCCTCCGTCAGGGCTGGTAGTCTGAGAAGAGCCGTCTGTTCTCGGCGACAAGGGGGCCAGGCCACGCCGCAGCGAGAGCCATGTGGATGCGCAGCCTTGACGCCGTGTTCCCGCGGAGGGCCCCCCGTGGCCGGAAATCCGGACTGGGATTGAGGACGGGATATGTGAGGCCAGAAGCAGCAGTAACTTGAGACTGGATGGAAGGGGCCAGGCGGCACACAGAGCCCTGCCTGCTGGCTCTCCGGAGTCCTCTGTGGCTGGCACGTCCCTGCCCGCAGCTTGCATGGGGGGTCCCGCAGATGTGCTCTCTGCAGGTGACCGTGTTGTCCGCCTGGTGCAGGAGGACCGACTGCAGACAGGCAAGCATGGCACGTCGGCATCTCTGCACACGTGTCGGAGAGCAGTGTGGAGCCGGGTGGGGGCTGCCCCGTGGGGCGGGCGCGGCTGCAGCTGGGAGTGCAGGGGCGCTGGGAGGAGGGGCACTGAGGCATCTGGTGCCAGAGAGAGGGAAGGGCACCGGCCGCCAGGTGAGCTATGCTGTTCTTCCTCGCTCCTGGGCCTCAAGCCACGGAGTGGGACACCGTGCACCGTCTCCCGTCCCCGCTCTGGTGGGTGTGCGTGAGGGAGAGCTGGACTCTACCGGGGAGGCTGGTGTTTCTGGTGACATCTGTGCTGAGTGCTGTCCTCTCTAGGGAGCACAGAACTTTCTTCCACTCTCTCAACAGCTTCTGTTTCGTGGGGGTGATTTGTGCATCTTCCTACTGAAGTGTTAGTTCCGGGACGTCCTGGGGTACAAGGGGGCCGGGCAGCTGGGTCATGGGGCCGAAGGCGTGGGGCTGGGGGAGCGGCCCAGACGCATCAGGGGGCTGAGTCAGCGGGGTCTCGCCTAGACCGTCACCGAACGGTGCAGGCGGAGGCTTCACGCCTGGTGATGACGTGCGTGAACACACACGGCCTGGGGAACAGGTGCGGCTCTCTGTAGCTGTTTCCAAGAACATTGATGTGCTTCTGGAAGCCCTTACCCTTCTCCCCTGCTGGAGCCGGGTCCTGTCCTTCTCATCCCTCCCCCCGTGCATTTTCCCCAGGACACCGGGCACTGGCTGGCGTCTGCTTTCAGACAAGGAGCCTTACCCGCTTCCCATCAGCCGCCGGAGCCCAGCACCTCATGGGGCCAGGTGGACGTCAGGCTTGAAGTAAAGAATTCACCAATTAAATTAACTTATTTCCAGTCTTCACGATTATTCCTCTGAACATGAGTTCCCATTGGAAGGTGGAGCAGACAAGAATATACAGATGGCTCTGTCAGTAGAGCATATGACTCTTGATCTCAGGTCTGGGAGTTCAAGCCCCACGTCTGGTGTAGAGCCTGCTGAAAAAACAAACATAGATTGACTGAAATAATATCACCCTCAGGGCATGCTTAGGATGTTCTTGTTTTCTTTTTATAATTTTTTATTCTTTAATTTTGTGAGAGAGAGACAGAGCACAAGGAAGGGAGGAACAGAGAGAGAGGGAGACACAGAATC
>NC_043703.1:1409815-1433974 GCF_006229205.1 Suricata suricatta | reverse complement strand
GTGACCAACGTGCCGCTGCTGGAGCGGGCTCTGTCCCGGGCGGCGTGGTGACGGGGAGGCCGCGGGCCAGGCGGGGGGAGGGGGCTCAAAGAGAGCTCCTCGCTTCCTTGCGACATGGGCACACACGGCGGTCCCCCGGAGGCCCGGGCGCGGGTGTGCGCAGGCGCGGTGCCCTGCCCTGCCTCCCTGTCCCCGTCCTTCAGGAGAGGGGCGATGAAAGGGTTAATCAGGAACCCCTCCTCACTCTCACCTTCTCACCAAACAGCATGAATTAGTGAAAAGATGTGAGCTCTTGGATCTTCCCTAGTAAGAATGCTTGTTGAAATAATCAATTAACCTTGGAAGATCAAATTGACAGGGCGTAAGTGCAAAGTTATTTAAGATACCAGATTATCTAGCCAGATGATTGCATTCGCTGCAATGCAAGGAGGCAGCAAGAATGCTTTTGAGAAATTTCAAGGCTTCAGAAAGATTTAACGTTATTTCCCCACAGAATTAATCTGCCCATTAGAACAAACTGTAACCTCTTACAAGTAATATCTTGGGATGACTTTTCATTTACCTTCCTCCTTCACGGATACAGTGAAAAATAACCCCAAGACAGCAAACGCATAAATCCATTTCAAGCTTTGGCTTTCCTTTCCTTTAAAATTGTTCTCAAAGTGGTGAAAGGTCAATGTGCCCACCACCTTTATTTTCACCCCGACGTTCCAAGCCCGCGGACACTCCCCTGGCGGGAGAGGACACCGGCTGGCGTCGACTCGAGACCCGAGCCCCTCACTCAGGCGGCGCCTCTGTGCCGGAGCTCTCGTGGGAAGGGTCCCTTGGTGTCAGCACGGACAAGTGCCATGTGGCTGACCGTGGGCACACAGCGCCAGGGACGGCAGCTCTGCGGTGTTCTTTGGGATTCGTCCTGTAAACAAGAGATGAGGAGCCGTCGGTTCCTGCACGGAGCGCGACTCCCTCCAGGCCCAGGAGCGTTCACGGTGGGGGTCACGGTGGGGCGTCGCTGTGCTCTGGAGGAGGAGCTGCCGAAGTGAGCGTGACTCCGTCGCCACGCTCCACGACCCCGGCTGGCTCCGTGACGGTTTTTGTTTCCTAGGAAAGCAGCCTGCTTATTGGTAATTCCTCCAAATAAAGGAATTATTTCCCCAAGCAATTTGTTTTGATTGTGCTGCGTTCTAGTCCGGCCTCCTCTGCTGTGATGACAATCTGCTGGTTTACAGTCTCACTGCAGATAAAAGACAAGTGGAAAATGAAATTTTCGGAAAGCTAAACTCCTAATTTTTGTGACAAAATGTGAATGAAAGTGATGAACTTATTCATAAGAGATGGGAATTTCGAAATGAATGATTTATGGGGATAAGCATTAAAAGATATTAATTTAGGAGGGAGGCAGCAGATGGAAATGACACCCGGTGGCCGAGTGCAAAGGATAAGGTGTAAACAACGTGTGTGGTCGCGCTGTTGGGGGAGCACGAATCGAAGGGGCCGGGGAAGAAATGACCAGTGGGCGGCGGGCAGCTGGCGGTGGGCGGTGGGCAGAGGGCGGCGGGTGGCGGGCACCAGCGCCACACAGCTGAAGGTTTGCGGCCATCCTGCCGGCCCTGACTCGCGAGCGCACCCCACGAATACTTTGTGAGCCCCACAGGTTGGACCGAACGGTCAGCGGCGTGGCATTCCGTAAGAGTGCATGACTGGCCGTGACTCCGGGCATCAGTCTAGACTCCACATTATTGGCATTGGGGGTCCAATACCTCTTTGTTCTGAGGGTGGGGCTGCCCTACAGGACGTTTAGCGGTATCCCTAGCCTCTACCCAGTTGGGACAATGAGGTGGCCTCCAGATGTAAGCAAATGTCGCCCAGAGAAAGCCAGCCCCAGCTGAGAAGCCCGCTGTCTGAGCGCCGCGGCCCTGGGCGCCACCTGCTCAGGCCTTGGCGAGCACGGGCGAACCCGAGGCTACGGACGCCTCGCTTCCAGGGTCCTTAGAGGCTCCGCACCTAATTTTGTCTTTATAACTCCAAGTTTGCCATTTTTCACATCCTTATTAAAGAAGACACCCCAAGTTCTAAAACGCCAGGCCCCGTAAAATCTGGACTTATTTTACAGAACCCCAATCTGTTCACACCGGCCCCCTACTGTCCCCGTGCTGGCCGGTGTGTCCGTGCACTCAGAGAGACTGTCCCCACCTGAACTCAACACCCCGGCTCGCAGAGCCTGACGAGTTTTCCAGCAAATCAGTTCAGGCTCCCCTGACAGGCTCCGCCCTCTTGGGCCTGGAGAAAACTTCCACAATCAGGGAAGCCCCAGGCTTCCGCGAGCCTCAGGACTCCACACAAACCCTGGCCACCAGCTAAAAGTTCTACCTACGATTTTTCATAAAAATGCCTTCAGGTGAAAAATTCCTTGAGGAATAATCCCTATCCTGGCCAGCATTTCCTTAATTCTTAAAACATAGTGAGGGGAAGGAGTTGAAAAGACTATGTCTTCCCTCCTAACGCCCTGTCTTGGAGAAGTTAGAGCTCTGGACAATTCAGGGGGACGGCGGGCCTGCATAAAAATGACTCCCTCCAACTGTCTGTGTGCCCACTCCTGAAACCTTGAAGAGTTCTTGATTGTTCATTAAAATCAAACCCGGCGTGATGGACAGGTGGGGGGATGGATGGAGGCGGGGGATGGAAGGATGGACAGAGGATGGCCGGGTGAGGACACACGGGTGGATGACGGGTGGATGACGGATGAGGAGATGGATAGATGGACGGGTGGGTAACAGAGTAGATGAAGGGAAACAAAGAATACAGAGATTGCTTTTTCCACTTTATTTCTCCGAAAAGGGAACACAAGAAATCGTTATCCATGGTCAACATTGGCAGAACTAGGAATTTGGGGGAGATTATGGGGCGGTGAGGAATTCACACCATTCATTCGGTAGTTTTCTATGATGTTTGCATTTCTTTGTTGTGTGTGAATTATTTTTATGTGGGTGGGGTTCCCTGGTTGGTGGAATAGTCGGGTGTTTGTTTTCTTATGTATATATTTCGATATTTTTAATGACTAAACTTTGAGCGATGCACCCCCCTGGGAAACTCATGTGTAAAACGGCTCACACGTCCTCACCTCGTTCTCGCTAAGTGTGGCGGGCTCCCTCGGTTGCGCCTCCGTCTTCTCACATTTGTGGATCATTTCCAACCACCTCATATCCTTTGCTGAATAAGGCAATAAAGAAATAAACATCTATGAAATATATAAAATGATCCTTGTTGGACCTCGGGCAAGGATACGGAGGAAAGCAAAATAAGCGCATTTACTTACTGTGCTCCCAGGCGGCACCTCTCTCTGAAAAGCACAAGCATCCCCTTCTGACTGCACCGGGACCACCAGGATTTCCGCAGAGAACTCGGCTGCTCCTTCCGAGCCCCTTGCCCGAGACGTCCTGCCCCGTCCACCTGTGTTCTTGCTGCCACGTGGGCCGGAGACAGCAGCCAGGCCTGCGCAGCTGACCGCAGTCTACCCAGGGCACGGTCTGCCCCTGGAGAGAGCCCACCCAGGGCTCCACGGAGGAAGCAGGGGTGAGATTCAACAAGTACGGGTCTTCCTTCTCCTCTTCACGAGTTAGAGCTGCCTGAGCTGTAAGTGGTGTCCGTCCTCTACTGACATGATCTTTTCTCCCACGAAATTGAGTCCGAAAGACACTTCTCACCACCACCTTCCGTAGCTGCCTCCTCGAATCGGGATCACAGAGCTGCCCGTTCAGCCTGAGACGCCCCTTGAAAGGCCGCGTCCTCCCTCCGTTGTGGATGGGCCCCGTCTCTGCACCGTTCACGGACTGGGTTCTCGGTCCTTCTGGGCTGCTCACCGGCTGTGGCCGCACGGCCCTGGACAGTGGTCGTGCAGCTCCGCTGCACTTTGGTGGCACTGCTCCGGAGGACTCTGCCCTCTGCAAATCCCTCATTATTTCTGGTCTGGCTGGAAATCTGCCGAATGGCCCCGGGCCACTGAGGGACACGAGTTCTCGGCCCAGGACGCCTGCCAGTGCTCGCAGCCTCCCGGTGCCAAAGGCCCCATGACTTCCCTCCGCCTCCCTTCCCACCTCCCCAGACCTAAGACGCGCTCCACGTCCACTTTGTCACTGGGCCCCAAAGGAGAATGGCTGGCGCCTGGTCTCGGCCGGTCCAGCCCTGGGAATAGCGTCCGCAGGCTCCCGAGGGCCAAGTCTTCCCTCTCCGCTTCCTGTCTCTCCTGCCGTGACCTTGAGCCGGGCCCCAGACAGAGCCCCGCCCCTCGCAGGAGCGGTCCCTGTACTTCAGGTGGGGGAGGTGGACAGACAGGCAGCAGCGTCCTGCAGGCTCGGTGTTGTCCTTAGAGCTCCACTCGGGGCCCTGAGCCAGCCTGTGGGCTGTGGGGCTGGGCCCCGGACACCCGCACCCCGATTTGGGGAGGTGTGTTCTCCTGAATGCAAGTCTCCCCGGGCAAATGCTGAGACACCAGGGTGTGGGCACCCCCCGCCCCCCCCCCGCCCCAGCAGGTCCAAACAACTGGCCTCACACAGAAAGGCAGCTGTCCACCCAGGAAATACCTGAACTGGGAGCAGAAAGCGAGAGGAGTCCTCAGGGAGAAGTGCGTGTGCCTCTGCCAGGGGGCTGCCGGGTCTCAGCCCCTACGCCCCGGCCGGGGTCCTCGCTCCAGCCCCGCTTTGTGGTCACCTGCTTCTTACCCCCAAGGATGGAACTCCAGGTGCCAGCCTCTACTCTCAGCTTTTCTCTGGAAGGACGGCTTTAACTTCAGTCAAGAGAAAACAAGAATGACCTCTGAGCTCAGTGTAGTCCCGTCCCCAGAGTGACACGGCTTCATTGCTTCCCCAAATCGTGGATGGGGGCTCGGCACAGATGGAAGAGCCATCTCTTCTGCTGGTGCGGTCCAGCGCCTCCGGCAGCGGGGTGGGGCCAGACGGGACGGGGCTGGTTCTCTGCACCGGGTCCTGACCCGTGTACCCTGCACGCGCTCTGCTCGCTGGGCGTCTGTTAGAACGCCCCGACCTTGTCTCGTGCCCTTTTCAAGGTAACAAGCTTCAAGCCAGTGAACCTCTGATTTTTTTCATATAATCTTGAAACATCAGTTAAAAACACAATTTCGCTCATACATGGAACACTATATGTTACCTAACTTGAATTTAAATAAATAAATTTTTTTTAATTTCCCCTTAAAAACTGTTTTTCGGTTGGGTTAGAAAACTACAGTTTTAAATCCTACGTGGATTAACAATCTGTAGACAAACACTGCAGACCCAAAGCTCTACGCACGCCTGCGATTTTCAGGCGCGCCCGGGGCGGGAGGGAGGCGCTGCGTACGCACCTCCCGGCCTCGTGTCCGGAGCCACGTGCTCCCGATGCCCCACACACGGCAGACAGACAGCGGCGGAGTGTCTGTACTCGGCGCACTCCGTGCCTCAAATTCATTTCCTCTCAAAGTCCCACCTTGGAGCCCTCGAACCCCGACACCCTGAATGCCTCCAGCCCTCTCTCCTCCGCATGAGCCGGGCATCTCCCCAGAGGGCCACGCACGTGGGATCCCACATGAAACTCAGGCTCCCCACTCAAAGTCAAGGACGTGATTAAAGCGCTGATGACAAGAGGCCCTGTTGATGGCTGCTCCGATTCAGCGCCTGCGCCCCCGTAGGGTCTGACCACACCCGTGCCCCTGCCTGCTGGGCTCCAGTCAAGGTGACAAAGATGGCCAGCTTGATGACACCCAGCACCTGCCACATGCCGGACATGGCCCACTTCTCTCCGCAGGCCGATGCACCAGATGTCCATCCCCGCCACTGCGCAGTGGGGACCATGATGGTGACTCCCGTCAGAGAGGAGAAACTGAGGCAGGAGACGTGAAGAGACTTGGCCAAGGCCACACAGGGGTCAGCTCATAAAGTGAAAGGCTCAGGGGTGTACCCTGCCAACCCAACAGTAAGTCTCCAAGCCCCGCATTGCGCCCACTGACAGCACACGCACAGTAAACAGATGTTACATCAGGAGCCTGGGGGACACCGGCCTGCTCGGCTGCAGAGCCGTGAGGGGCCTCCGCCCCCTGGGACCCTTGCACACCCTCTTCCTTCCCTGCTGACCAGCAGGTCCCTCTGCAGTTCTCCTGGGGAGACGTGCACTCCCGCGGTCCACGGCTCGGAACCAGGGTGTGCTGGCCTCACCGGTGTCATTCTAGGGGCCGCTCTGCCACACTTGCTCCTGCACCGGACCCTCGAGGGCGGCTCAGCCAGGGGTCTGGTCACGCCGCCTTCGTGGGAAGGCGTGTGCAGACAAGGTCCGAGCTCGGGCGGCATCCGGGGGAACGGCATAGGCTGTTTCCTGCTCTGCCCGTCGGGGCCACGGAAGCAGGGGCGCTCTGGCCACACACAGGCCTGGCCGTGCGCCCCACACTCCTCCACGCATGTCCTGGGGGGAGGGAGCCGCAAAAAAGACCGTCCTGCAGGGGAGCAGGAAGGGAGTGTGGCCGTGGCCGTGGCACCCTCAGGTCTGCATGTGCCCTGCTGTGGACCAGCTGAGGTGCCCACAGGACACTGGAACCTGCTGTGTTCTGTCTAAATCACCTTCCTGTCAAGTCCCCAAACCTTCCGGCTCTCTGGGTCCCCCTCCAGCTGCAGAACGGGGACACGGTTCTGGAAGGTTCTACGAGGCCTTTGTGGGGTTTGGCTCTGGTGGAACTGCCAGGTTGGGGTTCTGTGACTGCAGGGACTGCCTCACCGACATCTTCCCGAGGGGCTCCGGGGGTCCCCAGGCCAGCGCCAGCAGGGAGAAATGCCACTGAGCAGATGGGAGTTTAAATATTCTAATAGCCACATTTGAAAAAAAAAGTAAAAAGAAATAAGGAAAATTAGTTTTAATCATATACTTTGCTTCATCCAATATCTTAAACATACATTCTTTCCAACCCATCAATCACGCTCCCTGGTATTTACCAAAATGACTTAAAAACCACATCCACACAGAGACCTGCACAGATGTTTACAGCAGTTACTCAGCGTCACCAAACTCTGGGAGCAGCCGAGACGCCCTCCGGGGGTGACGGGTGATGGACCGTCATCCCCCGGACAAAGGGGCAGCGCTGGGCACTGCAGGTGCAGAGACGCGGAGGAACCTCGAATGCGGATGACTGAGCGAGAGGCCAGTCTGGAAAGGCTGCACCCAGTGTGATTCCAGCGACGTGACATTCCGGAAAAGGCAAAGCTGAGGAGACAGTGGAAGACCAGTGGGTGCCAGGGCGTGGGGGGATGAACAGCAGAGCGGGCAGCTCCAGGGTGGGGAGGCCACTCGGCAGGATGCTGTGACAGGGGCACATGCCATTACACGTCTGTTCAGACCCACAGAGTGTACGGCACCGGGCGTGGACCCTGGTGCACACTGGGGACTCTGGGCGATCAGTTGTGACTCATGTCCCACAGGCCAGGGGTGTGGCCGCTGGGGGCAGGGGGCAGGATGTGTCTGGGGGTGTGGCCGCCGGGGCAGGGGGCCGGGTCGGGAGGGGGCTGCTGGGGGCAGGGGGCGAGGTCCCTGTTTCTTTCTCTTAGTTTAGCCACACCCCTTGAGCAGCTCCAAAAATACAGTACATTCATTAAGATTTCCTTTTCATAGTAAGTCTTCAAAACCTGATGTGTTTTCTGAGCTCACGACCCTTGGGTCCACGGGTTTCAGGTCTCAGTGGCCGCTGGGTTCTGGTGGCCGGGGCCTCAGTGCTCTGAGGCCGAGCGTCCGGGGGGCTGCCTGCTGGGTGGAGCCCCGGGCCGGGGGACACAAAGGGGGGATCTGGGGTTCACGGCTCGGGGCGCTGCGCGCCATCAGTACGGCAGACTCCTGGGGCGTTGTGACCTCCCCGCGCCGCGTGCGTCCCGCACGTCCATCAGCGTGTGATGGACGGGCCTGCGGTGAAGGCTTTCTCCCACGCAGGTGCGCACAGGTGTGTGCAAGCGTCTCTTCCCGCTTTGACCTTGTCTCCCGCCTCGCGAGCGGGGCCGCGCCGAGCGTGGTGCTCACGGCCACGGCCTCCGCGGGCGCCACCTGTGCAGACTCGGGGCGGGGTGCCGACCTGCGGCAGGTCCGCTGGCTCCGAGCACAGCTACTCTTGCAGGAAAGGCCTGTGTTTTAGGGCAAGTATGTAAATAGGTATCAGAGATTTTCTTACTTTGCCATATAGTAAAGTTTTAAAATAGATCTTTAGAGAAAAAAAATTTTTAAACGTCGATTATTTTAGTGAGAACAGATTGCTTTGCATTGAAAACCCCTTTGTCAAGCATTTTCACTATCAACCAAGCTGCTCCGTTAAAAACTAATCTTGTTCCCAATGAGTAGATCTAGGACCAAAATAGTCGGCTGGGGGAGGACAGGAAGGGGGGAAGCCTCACATCCCCAAAAGCCTGTCCTGCCCGGGCAGCTCGGTGGCCCTCGCGACACTAACGCAGAAGGCCGAGCTGCCTACACCCCAGACGGCAAGCAGGCCCCGCGTGAGTCCTTCCCGCCGGCCACAGGCCGGCCATGGCTACGGTCCCCGGGCGAGCAGTGGGATGGGTGACAGGGGGCCGTGCAGGCACCACGCTCCTCCTCCGCCCCCATCGAATGGGTGAGCAGCCGCCTTTCCACGCAGAGTTCCGGAGGCGGAGGACCGCAGGGCAGGCGCCCGCACCTGGATGCGGTGACCGCAGCCCGGACCTGCACCGGCGATGTCTCACGCAGGCCCGACAGCCGGGGCAGGCCCGCGGCAGTGTTTATGGAGGCCACGGAAGCGCGGGCCGATTTCCAGGGGGCGGTCGGAATAACAGGATACGGATGGGGCACGGGGCGGGGGGGCGGGCAAGGGGAGGAAGACAGGAGCGAGAACCGGGAGCACCGCCCGGCCAGCAGAACACGAGGGCCCTCGGCCCCGCAGAAGCCAGCGAGCGGGATGCCTGCTGGCGGGCGAGGGCACGTCGCCAAGCTCTGTAATGCAGAAGTGATTAATGGAGGCGGCCCGGGAGAGGATTAGAACAGAGGGCTTTTGATATTGTGCGGTTGGGAGGGAAGGCCACAGCGAATTTTAAAGCATCTGAAAAAAAATAAAAAGGGAGAAAGAAGAGCTGAAAAAATTAGGGGCTGGAGAATTGTTTTTTTTTTTTAATGGGGTTGCTCTTTAATCCAGCGAAACAGGCCGGGCTCGGCTAATAACGTGAATTTCCCCTTTGGCTACTTTTCCCTGGGAAACAAACCGCTGTCCGGACGTCTAGACGCCCCGGAGCCCGACGCTGTGAACTGAAACCGAGGAAACACCCCCTGGAAGCCCTGGCGCCATTTAGGCTCTCGGAGGGACTGTCAGAGCCACAGTGACGGCAGGTGAGCCCCCACTCCACGCCCGTGTGACGATGCGGACTCTTGCACGTCCCCGTGAGGATCTGGGAGTGAGGCGGGTGGATGCCTGACGCTCGCTGCCTGGCTGAGACCGTCACGTGCAAAGGCAGAGCCTGAGAGCCTGACGCTGATCCGGATCAAGCAGGACCGGAGGGCCGGGCCTGAGGGCAGCGCCCGACCCTTGCCGACCGCCCCTGCAAGAGTAGAGCGGAGTCACCTAGAATCCGTGGCACGTTTTCTTCCTGAGAGCCTGAGCTGCATACTCTCTCTAACTCACCGTCCCCGAGGTGACCACTCAGAGCAGGTATTTCACGGACACCCTTTGTCTGTAGGAAACGTGGAAGTGCTGGGGGTTGGGGGGTGCAGGTAGACACGAACTGTCCAGCCCGGTCCAGAATAGGAGCGTCTGGGGACCTGAGAACCTGAGGTGGCGTCTACACTCACTTCCTGACCTCCAGCCAGCACTCCACCCGCTGACCCTCGGACTGACCCAAGGAAGCAGAGCCCTGGAAAGTATGCCCATTGTGGCCCTGGCTGTCTGTGGTGACCCAGAACTTAGGAAACAAGTGCTTCCGTGCAGCCGCCTGCCCTGCCCATCTGCGCCTGCGTGCCATCCCGTCTGGGTGGCCCTGTGGGTCCGCACGCAGCACGAGCCTCTTACCGCTCAGAACTAGTGCTTCACTATCGAACAGAAAGGAATCCACACAAATGAAGGCCTCCCCGGAACCACGGGACCCCGAGTCACCGCTGACTCCACAGTCCAGTGATGAGCCGCTCGAGGTCTGAGAATCTGGGCCCCAGGTCGAATGCGCCTGTGGGCACCGGGGCTGTCGACCGGGGTGCCTGCCCACAAAGGTAACCATGTTCGTATCTTCCGCTACGACTTGTCGTGGATGCTGTATTCAAAGATTTCCACGTGCTGGGGGGCCGCCAGAGACTGGAGGCCTAACCCCAGTTTGTCTGCTAGCCGGCCTTGAGCAGGTCACATTCCTCAGATCTCAGTTTGTCCTCTGTAAAATGGGAGAGCAGCTGACCTCCGCGAGTCCCTCCAGGTCTGTTCTGCGAGCCTCCTCGACTCGGCCTCCGGCCACGCACGCGGTCGCACCTGCTCGGGCTCCAGGAACCTCCAGTGTCGGCCACAGCGGCCACAGCGAGGCGGCTCACGCCGACACGGCGGCCGGGGAAGGAGGCTGCGGCCCGGAGCTCGTGGGTCCACAGACCCGGGCTCCGCTTCTGTCTTCGACGGCTGAAGAGGCCCGGATGCTCGCGCAGCTAAGAGGTGCGCCCCCGTCGGGGACCCGGCTTTCAGGCCGCTCGGCAGTCCTAAACCTTTCCCTTCTGCCGCTCGGCTCCCATACTTTCAAAGGGCAGCTCTCCCATCGCGCCTGTTTGTAAAGCCGAGGAGCCTGAGGCTAGAGGCTGGCCATCCCAAGGTCGCGGGGCTGGGAGCCGCGCCCGGCGTGGACTCCGGCGCATGGTCCACCTCAGCCGGCGCCAAGTCTTAGGAGTTTTCACTCTTCCCTGAGTTTCTTGGACTGCTTCACTAAGTTCTCAGTTTTGTGATCTTTGTAGGTGTAGAACTCTCCAGAATCTGTCAAAATGTTGGCTCTGAACCTAGTCAAAGAATTCTGATTTTAGAATTTTGACTGATATCTATTCCTGTTTCTACCGTGGGAAATGCGTACATTTTAAGGACATTTTTTCAAATGTCCACTATACACCTAAGTCACAAAACCACAGCCAGAGAGTCCCTGTGTCAGACGTTCTTGAAATTCACCTTGTTTCCTGACGCTGCAGAGAAGCACTTCTGGAATATGAATGTGGCACAAACGGTCATCCCTGGCCAAGGACACCCACACGGCCACACTGGCACCGAGGTGGGGACGCAGGGCAGGCAAAGGGTGTGCAGACCCTTCAAACACCGAAGAAGGTGCTGTTAGCAACAAGACAAGAGATGACCGTGTCGGAGGTGACGTGAGGAAAGGGAGCCCTCGTGCACTACTGGGGACAGAACCTGGTGTGGCCGCGGGGGAAAACAAGACGGAATTCCTCAAAAACTAACTGTAGCGACGCCAAACGACCCAGCAAGTCCACGTGTGGGTGTTTATCTGAAAGAAACACAAACATGATCTCGAGGAGACTCCGGCACCCCCGTGTTGACAGCAGCGGGACCCACAGCGGGAGTCGCCGCCCACAGCTCAGTGCCCCCGACGGGCTGAGGGTGAAGAGCCGTGGCCCGCGCAGGCGGGAATGTTGTTCAGAAGGAAGCCCGGCCATCTGCAGTCACACGGACAGACCCTGAGGACGTTATCCCAAATGAGCCACGTCAGACAGAGGAAGACAAACACTGTGTAGTGTCTTACTTGTGACATCTGAAAGAACTGAACTCATACAAACAGAGAATCGATTGCCAGAGGAGGGGGTGACATGGGGAGCGTGGCCGAAAAGGACCAACTCTCACTCACAAGACACATGTTTCTTAAATGTGTATCGCAGAAAAAATACTGGAGAACATGGGGTGGCAGGAGTTGTTGGTATTTTTCCACCTAAGGGAAGGCACATTGATTTACGGAACCGGAACGAAACAGGAAAGTAGGCAGCCAGACCCCAAGATGGGCGAACTGGAGACGGCCCGCGGCACGCAGGCGGGCTGGCGTTTGCCCGTTTCCCGCTAAGCATGGCGTCGTGGTCTTGCAAAGCCCCCCCGCCTCTGAGAGCCTTGGCATGTTGGTTTGGAAACCGCGAAGTGTGGGCTCTCCTGTGCCTGAGGCCCGCCCTGAGTTCCCGCCGCCCGTCACTGCTCTGGGTTCACGGTCACCGTGGCGCACACGACCACGTGCGGGCCACGCCTCTCTCCGCACGACCACCGCTGTCATTCTGTGCAGGAGAACAGCAACTTCCATGGCAAAACGCGCATTCCTTGGTGGGAATATTTCCAGATACAGCTCCTTGTAAGTGGACAGGGTCAGGGGTCCAGCCGGGCTCATCCCTCGAGGCGGATGGCCCTCGTAGGGCGAGCACGTGCAGACACAGCGCCGGACACTCCCGGCGTCCACAACCCCAGCGCCGCACCTTCCCGGCGAGACCCGTCCACTGCCTTTCCCCGTCACAGTGAGGGCGCTAAATTGTTCTTCCTGTTGGCATGACATGTCTAACAATGTCTCACCAGAAGAAAACCCATATTCAAAACCTGCTTCCTCCTCGGACTGGCCGGGGAAGCAGGGGGTCCTGGTGTGGAACCAGCAGACCCGGTCCCCCCCAAGGGCAGTGGGGTCGCCTACTGGACACACGCACGGTCGCCCCCACACGAAGGGCTACGCCGAGCCCCCCAGCCCACCGGCTTCACCGCCGGCCGCAGAATCCCACCCGGGAGCCAGCAGGCCGCCGTCGAGTGCGCAGGGGCTTTCAGCCGCTGTTACCCATGGGAGACCCGCGTCCTCTACGTGGAACATTCTAGAAACTGTCGGAAGGGCTGAGGTTCCCCTTCCACCTGGGAGTGTAGGCAGCAGGGCCCATCCCCCGCCCGTGCTGCCCGGGTGAAGCTTCCAGAAAGCCCCGCAGATCGGGTGGGGGGTGAGGGGTGATCAGGGGGAAGTGGGGCGCCCCCTCGGGCGGGGTCCGAGCTGCGCGTGCCCCCCCCACAGCCGGGGGAATGGTTGCATCCAGCGTGGCCTCGCTGCCCATATGCCATTCAGCTCCTGTCTGCCTTTTTGTTTACACTGGGGACACAATGGGAGCGGCCCTCAATACATCATTTATAAGTGAATTCTACCTCTGAATGTGCAGACAGCGCTGGCTGCGGGCGAGTGAGCGCTGTGAGTATTGCCAAGACACGGCGCTTTGTTCAGCACTATTCTTCACAATGGATACCACACTTTGGAAGTAATTTTAAAAAGGGAATCAAAATAGTGGTACTTTTGGCCTTTGTTTCTTTTATACCACAGTGCATTCTCTGTCTCTCATTCAGCCGCTCCCATTATACTGACAAATTAAATAAACCACTCCACCGCAGAAGGGCTCGGCCAGGCAGGGGTGCGGCGGCGGCCCCGGCCGCGGGAAGGAGCGCCGGGGCGGCTCTGCCACCGGCCGCAGCGAACTTTAGTCCGGGAGCAAAGCAGACAAGCAACAAATACGGGGCTGGGGTTCGGAATGTGAGCGGGCCGGGGGCCCCGGGAGCTGGCCTCCGCGGCAGGTAGTGTCCTCGGCGGAGAGGGCCGCGGTGTCTAGAAGGTGCCGGGAGTCCCGTGCTGCTGCGCAGGCCTGGGAACCGGAGCAGGTGAGTCGCCGGAGGGGCCGGGGCACCGTGGGGGCCCCCTGCTCCTGCTCCGGGAGGCCCGAGGGTTCCCCCTCGCAAGCATCACGGCTTTTCTCTCGTTTTCGTCAAGCAGAATTTATTCAGGCGTTTGCTGACTGCTTCCTGCAGAACCAGCGACTGACTCAGGCGCAGAAGGAGGAGGTCTCTGTCTCCCTCTCTCTGTCTCTCCCTGCGTCTCTGTCTCTCTCTCTCTCTCCCTTAAGCTCTACCCTGACTTGTAGACGCTTCTGGTTTGTGCAGTCGCAGATGTTTGAAATGGAGGCAGAGGAAGAAGGGGACACAGGAGTTCGGAGGGCGGAGCCGTGTCTGGGCTTTTCTGGTCCGAATCTGCCCTGGAGACATGAACGCAAACTTGGGAAAATAATCGTCTAACTTTTGGCCTGAAACCATTTTTATTTTTTCAGGGGGGAAACAAAACAAAACAAAACAAACCATTACTTTTCACTGGGGGAGAAAGCTCTTTTAAATTGATAGCTGGTTGTTTTTGAAAAAAGACCAGTGTCCTGGGAAGCGGGCTGCGCATCAGGGCGGCCGCTTCCAACCCGTCCGGAGGCCCCGGCTCTAAAAGTGGCCCGGGTTTGATCCGGCCGAGTGGACGCTGCTGTTGTCAGCGTGTCCCTGGGCCTCCGTGCGGCAGACACCGCGGCCCCCACGCCCCTCGTGCGGCCACCCACTCGACAAAATAAGCGGACGGGCGGGGAGAGGGGGCGCTTGCGGTCAGAGGCACCGGCTCCTGATGGAAAGAGAGCCAGCAAACGCCGGCTACAGGCGCTGGCTTTGAAGGCGGCAGCCCCCAGCCAGGATGACCTCATTGAAAATGCGCGCTGCCGCAGGCGCGGCGTGGGGACTCTGTGCTCCCACAGAGGCGTCCCCCGGCTTCGAAGTCAGAGGCCACCGCAGGCAAAGGGAAATATTGAGCCAAAAGAGTTTGAACAGAGCCTTTGGGGTTCATCTTTTATTACCAAAGAAAGACTTGAAAAGGCCCAGGTGAAATTTCCCTCTATTGTCTAGGAAAATTCTCTGTAATTTGCCCCCAGGGAAATCCAAGCGCCCGGCGGCCGGTGAGGGCCCCCACCGCCTCTGTCCTTCTCTCTTCCTTTCTCGGGGTAAATGTCTCTGGGGTCCCTGGAGAACGGAGTGGGTGAGCGGGGCCACGCTGAAGGTCAGGGTTGCCCACTGTGGCCTGACTTTTAAGCTCAAGAGGTTTTTCTTTCTCTGGCTGCCATACCAGGTCTAATTTGGGGGCATTATGCTAACGGGGAGGGGCCGCTCCTGACAGGAGGGGGTCAATGAGATTACAAGCCTGGCAGTCTGTCGGCCGCTCCGCTGCCGGGCGTTGAATGGGGATTTAGTGGTCAGCTTTATCTGCGGAGCATCAGTGGGAAGCTGCTGTTTTCAGCAGCTTAATTGGCACCGTGTTTGCAGGAGTTTTTCGGGGAGGTGAGCGGGCTGCCCAGATTTTAATGCTGAATTATTTAGAGATCACACCGCCCGCACATCAGTGCAAACGTGGCTCATTTTGTTTTCCTGAAGCACAAGAGCGTAGGAACGGGCCAGATGCCGGATTCTGCCGCGATGCCCGAGCTTCCTAAAAGCATGCAGAGGGTCTGAGTAGTTTATTTACAGACGGAAAGCACAGAGTAACAGTTGCTCTCACAACATATGTGCGCTGTCTGCTCTTTGGGGTAGTGAGAACGTGCAGACAGACGGGCAGGGAGCTCTGCCCAAAACGAGCGTGTGTGTTGGTCTTTCCAGAATTTTAGCAGATGGGATCGGTGTGGGGCTGCGTTACAGGTGACTAAGGCGGTGCAGGCCCGCGTCAGGGCAGGGGCCGTGTCCAGCGTGTGCTTTGTCTCTGTGTGTCGTCATGTGCATGAAGGTCGGGCATCCGGTCCTGTTTGCCCGGCAGCCCCGCCAGTTAGCCGCGGTTCCATCCAGTGTGCTCAGAAGGACGCGCCTGAAGAATTCGGTTTTGCAGACGCCTACCCATGGGGGGTGGGGACGCAGTGTCCTCTCAGGGTTTCCTGCCGCAGAGAGGGGACCGGCGGCTGGCACGCAGCCTGCGTGTCGGTGGCCTCGAGGCGGTGGGCATGGGAGCCGGGGAGGGGGCGCACGGGATCGCCGGAGAAGAGGCAGAAGGAAGGAAGAGAAGGGAGAAAATGCTTTCCCGGCAGTCTCCAACATTGTCTGCTCCCAGCCAGGGTCAGCCCACGAAGTTCAGGATTAGTAAATTTAATATCCTGTCAAAAATCTCATGATAATGAATCCTGGCCAGCGGCCGGCTCGGCGCTTCGGCCCTGCGGCCAGCGGCGGCGACAGCGCAGCTCATTTGCGAGCGGGAGATGGGGCCACCCGGCCGGCTGTCCCCGCCTCGCTCCGGGGGGCCCACGGCGGGGACCCCTCCGAGCTGCTCCGCCGCGAGCCAGGCCTCCCTCCTGGGAGAGTCTGCTGTGCCTCACACCATCTCTTCCCGTCTGTCCTGACGCCGCCGCGCCGTCCGAGTCTTCAGTCCAAGAGCGAGGGAGGAGGACGGGTCCGGCGTCTCGGAGCCGGAGGGAGGAGAGAGGCCCGGCAGCGGCCCGGAGAGTCGAGCCGGCGGCCGGGCCGGGGCAGGGTGTAGGCCGCAGGGGTGAGGCGGGATGCCGCGTCCCCCAGCGAGGAGCGGGGAAACGAGAAAGTTCCTGCGCAATTTGTTCAAGGCTCTGCACCTCTGTGAGCAGCTGTCAGGTCCGTACATCATGGTACATTGAATCTGAATGAGCCTCTCAACATCAAGACCGTGCATCCATTATGATATCATCTCCCGCTCGGAGCCGTAATGCTTATTAATTCTGCACCCATACTCTCCGGCTTCGGCAAATGTATTCCATCAGCCTAGCATTTAATTTAATTAGTACAGCTGGGCTCTCATTCTCCTCGCTGTGTCAGAAGTATTGTCAGCACGTTCTGCTATAACACAATTACTGATTGCTTTTAGATAGGCAGAAATATGATTAGGGTATTGGGTGGCAGTATCATAAGCCTTATTAGATTCATTTGAAATCTGGAGATAAATAGGAAACTTTTATTTGCAGTGTAATGAGATTATGCTTATTAGGCCGAGACCTCACAGCCTTTTGCAAAGAACAGTGCATCAGTAGGTTTATACTCCGGGAGCACACTCTTTGCTCCCAGGATCCGAGCGCCTCCAAGAATTCGCTGTTGTGACACTGTGTGCGATTTGGGATTATGGCCGGCGTGGCGATCCTCCTTGTGATAAGGGGCACGGACGTCCCTTTTCCTTCTCAGAGTCTGAGGGAGTACACGCACATCTCCAAACGGGATTTTATTTCATGAGAAATGTTTTGAAAAATCGGCGCCCAGGCGAAAAGAAATTATACTTTTAAACGTATTTATTTGCTTTTAAAGATGTTTGCATTTATTAGATGTCGCTTACAGAGATTGGCATGTAATGAGCGTCTCAAAAATCCCTAGTGTTCAATCTCTAAAACATTTATCACCGCTGTTATTGTTTTGATAACAGCTTAGTACAATTCCAGAAACACTTTTTCCATTGGTACTTATTGGATAATCTCAAATTTCTAATATTCGTTCTCCTGCCCGGAATAAATCAGTTCTGAGTGGGGTGGGGTTCTTGTGAACGTGCTCCTATGATTTCAGGAAATCCACTGAAAAAGAAAGAGTTCAAGATGGCAACATGTGCAACTGTGCTAAGATTCGTCGAACGCTCTTACTGGTTATAAAGTGAAGGACTCTTGCATACCCCAGGGAAATGATGACGATTGTTCCTAGATGTTAAAGTTCGGGAATGGCAGATGTCAATGTTGCCTTAGGAAGATCCAAGGTGTCAAATCAAAATTGGCAACTCCATGCAGTGTTTTCAAAGTGAGCAGTCGCCTGCCCACCCCCCAGCACCCACCCTCTCCATTTTCACTGGAAAATTCATAACATTACTTGATTTAAATAAAGCCGGGTAGGCAATTTTCATGAATTCATTTATGGCATAAGACACGCACAGACAAGGAAGGTTCTTTGATGTCAATTTCCACAGAACAAGGAGCACGTATTGCTTAGTTAAGGATGTGGCCGGATCGACACACGTGAGGAGGGAGACCGAGGGGGTCTCACGAAATAAAGCTGAAGGGAGATGAGGCTCTGGGGCGGGAGACAGGGAGGGTCTTCGCTTAATGGACACAGAGTTTCTACCTGGGGGATGGAAAGTTCTGGAAATGGTGGTGATCATGCAAGATTGGGCATGCAATTAATGCCACTGAATCATACACATAAAAATGTTGAGGACGGCACGTTTTATGTTGTATGTATTTTACCATAACGAAAGGAGAAGTAAAAGGACAGCGGGGGTGTGAGCCCCGTGAGCGTGAGCTGTAGGTTAGGAAGTCCGTGACTCCCTACTTTGGCTCGTGGATTTCCCAATGACAGTGAGTTTGAAGTTCCCACTAAGTGAGCTTTGTGCTCCTGCAAGTTCAGCTTGAGCATTTCCTGCCAAATAAAATATAAGAAACCATAGCAAAGACGTGTTCTTCTTCCCTCCCTAGAGGTCTCGCTTAGCCTTGGTAAGAAGGGTTGGTGGCAAAATTCGTCTCCAGAACTAAAATCGGCTGACTCTGTTCAATGATTGGTAATCGGTGAGGCACTGAATGGATAAGGAAAGAGGGGACGTCCAGTGGCACCAAGGAGAAGGTGGCCAAGGCCTTGCTCTCCACTGGTGTCTTTCCTATAGCTTTACTGAGGTATAATTAACGAAATCCTAAGATAGTTAAGGTGTCCGTTGTGCTGGTGACGTTGGGAAACCATCCCCCAGCCCGCCAGCGGTCACATCCGTGACCTCACCTGGGTACCTTTTCTGTTTATGTGAGAACGTGCAGGTCGTCCACAAATTTCAGTGATACATCAGAGTGCCATCCGGAGTCACCGCGTTTCACACTAAATCCTGCCGTATTCCTCTCGTCCTGAAAGTCTGTGCCCTCTGCCCCGCGTCTGCTGCCCCCACAGCCATGTTGAGTGGGGGGCCCTGAAGGGGAGGCAGGGTCTAAAAGCAGGGTGAGGAAGGAGAGAGAATGGGCTTGGCCCCCAAAGCAGCAGAAGCCCAAGGGACCTGTGGCCCCACCTCGCCTCAACCCGTGCCCCCCGCCGCTCCCGTTCCGCTCCTCCGGCGGAGCCCACCCACTCCCTCAAGGCACCCAGCGCCGTCTTGGTGCTGTTGGCGGCGCTGCTGTTGTTTGTGACGTAAGAAACATTGTTTGAGCTGCTGAAGTATGAAGACTTGTTTTTTCTATGAAACCAAAATATTTTGGAAAGGCTACAGAAGAGCAAGCTATTTTTTTTTAATTTTATCTATTTGTTTTTAGAGAGAAATAGAGTATGTGCAGGGGAGGGGCAGAGAGAGAGGGAGACACAGAATCGAAAGCAGCTCCAGGCTCTGAGCTGTCCTCACAGAGCCCGACGTGGGGCCCGAACCCATGAACCAAGAGTCATGATTGGAGCCCAAATCAAGAGTTGGACATTTAACAGACTGAAGCAGAAGCAGGGGTGCGGCGGGGGAGGCGGGGTGGGCACGAGGCCGGGACCAGTGCGGACTGGAAGACCAGGAGGGAAATGTCCAGACTTGGCAGCGAGGCCCCTCCCCCGCCCTCTGGGGAAGGCTCAGCTGTTGATCCGGAAAACTCTCATTTAACCCACTTCCCGTCGAGGGGACCCCTGTTCTCAGAAGGGAGGCTTCCCCGGAGGAGCAGGTGTCCAGGCGGCAGGGCGGATGGGAGGGACTGGCCTGGTCTTGGCCCGAGCTGGCCCCTGGGCAGCGTCGGGGACACTGGTCCTCCCCTGACCGCTGCACGCCCTTCCCGCACCGGACCTCCTTCCTGGCCAGAGAGCCTCCACCTCGGTCCCGGGACCGGATCATTCCATGGACTCTCCCTGTCTCTGTATTTCAGCCGCCGGGAAGACGACCACAGCTCTGCTGCGGGGGTGACGTGAGGGTTTAATGGCAGCGCCGAGCAGCACGCACGCTCTGCATGGACTTACACAAAACGTACCACACATAACACGCATGTGCACGTGTGCACACGCACCGTCCCGACACAAGCACGCAGCGTGGAGCCGCTGGGCCCTCGCCCCTCACCTGCCACGGCGCCGTAACGGACCAGGAAGATGCAGGTCTCCAGACCACTTCTTCACAGCCGGACGCACCGCACGGGCGTGCGCCAGCGGAGCCGTTCGCCCCTAGTCTAATCCAGCCGGGCTCACCCGTTGTCCGCACAGCACAGGCTTTCTTTTCTGTTTGGACCAAACACTAAAGATTTGAAGAAAGAGAAGAGAACAGGTGGGTGGAGCAGGTGTTAGTTCCCTGGGCGGCTGCAGCCACACGGCCCCGATGGGGCACCCTGGACGGTGACGGCTCAGCGCCCGGACGGGGTGACCGCGGGGCCGGGTCTTCCACAGGCCGCCAGGGAGGCTGTGCCCCCGGCGCTCCCGGCCTCCGGTGGCCGCGGGCGACCTTGGCTCCTTGGCTCATAGAAGCATTGTTCCCACCCATCTCTGCCGTCCCACGGCCGCCTCCCCCGTGTCGGTCTCTGTGTCTAAGGACACGGGTCACCGTGGATGAAGGCCCCTCTCCAGCTTGACGTCATCTTGACTGATCACATCTGCCAAGACCTTCCGTCCAAACAAGGTCACGTTCCGAGGTGAGGCTTCAACATGTGCAGTTTGGAGACACAATTCAACTCACGGAAGAGCAGAAAGCATTTTGCTCAGAAATGACGGGAGTCGCGAATCCCCAGGGGAAACGACCGTGCATCACGGTTCTGCGGCATCTTCAGAACAGGCCCAGCTGGACCTGGCAGAGCCCGAGGCACGTCCTAGACCCTGGTGACAGCGGCTGGCGGCCCAGCTTTTGGGCGTCTTCACAAAACCACGCGTGGCTGGCTGTGCCCCTCTCCCTGGGGTAGGCTGGCAACCTCACTGTGGCTCCGGGGCATACCCGTTCCGGGTGGCACCAGGAGGAAAGGCAGATTGACAGAGGCAGAGACTGGACGTCAGGAAGCACACCGATTGCCCAGAGAACGGGCAGAGCCTGGCACCCAGGTTGGTGACTTTGACACTTCCACATGGCGTGGACTTGGGCGGAGGCCGTCCAGCCTCGCCTCCATCTGCCCCGGGCTCAGAGATGAGCCTGGCGGCATCCCCTCCTCCCCGCAGGCCCGGCCCCGTCTCCTGGGAGGCTGCTCTGTGTGTCCCTGATCCCGGACTCGTCCTGCTGCTGCTCCGCAGGTTGTTACCTTTCCACACTGGCACCTTCTAAAGTCACAGCCCCTGGGAAAGATGTATGTTTCAGAAGCACCTTTGCTGGTGGTGAGAGCCCGGCAGGGCTGGGGGACACGCATTCTCCCCCCGCTCCGCCCGGCTCGCTGACGCAGGGCCCCGGCAGCCTCCAGCTTGATGAGGGCCCTGCCGGGGGCTGAGTGCCCGCAGCCACGCAGCTCGGGCGCTGGGAAGGCCACTCAGACGCCGCTGCAGCCGTGACCGACACGCTGATGGGCTGTGAGGAGCCGGTGTTTGGGGGCCAGGGGACCTCAGGGACTCTGGAAACCTTTTGATTCACGGATAAACACGTGCATCCCTCGCCTTTAGCCTCAGTGAGAAACTAAAGTTCTACGAAGCTATTTCCCAGAAGACAGCCCAGCAAGCCTGCCAGACCACAAAGGGTGCATGAGCTGTGCGAACCTGGTGGGTGGGGACAGAGGAGTGCTGCATGATGGGAAACTCCCACCCCATCTCCCGAGGGGTCACTGGGCCGCGTTATTAACTCCAAGGCGGATAGCAGCATCAGAACAGTCAGTGCACTAGAATGTTGTTTAAAAGGAAATTGTATCATTAGGTGCTAAGTGCATGTCGGCCACTAAATAAAAATAATTTTGATCCCTGGCCT
Source organism: Suricata suricatta (assembly GCF_006229205.1). Lineage (NCBI taxonomy): Eukaryota > Metazoa > Chordata > Mammalia > Carnivora > Herpestidae > Suricata > Suricata suricatta. Next base: position 1,412,330 of record NC_043703.1, on the reverse strand, counting down.
TGTTTTACAGGCAAAACTGTCTGAGCAGGAAACAAGCATAGTCAGTTTTCCCGGAACTAGTGGGAGAAATGGCCGTGTAGGCATCGCTGTATGTCTGTGTGATGTAGATCCGAAGGTACGATCATAACAGAAGTAATCAGAGTAATTATTAAAGTCTGCGTGTAATCCAAAAGCCCAGGGAATATGACACGTTCGTCACCGGAGCCCGCTCTGCTTCCTGCTCAAGCTGCGGCGGAGGCGACCCTGTGTCCGTCCCTCCGTGAGTGCCGGTTCGTGAAGGCGTCCCCACCTGGGGCCTCGGCTCGCTGGGACGTCCGTGGTCGGCTGCCTGACGACACTGTCCGAGGAAGCTGAAAATAATGGGGGGAGCACTGAGCCTTCCAGGGTTATCTTTCTTGGCAGGTGTGATGACCCCGTGTTTCCCAGAATCGCGTCCCAAGGCGAGAAGGCTACGGGCCATGCATTCTGGGTGCAGGAGCCCAGATCGGACTGCCGGCCCCTCCATTCCTGGTGGGACCGGGAGTCCTTCTGGCCAGAGTGAGTGAGTGCGGGCCAGCGTGGGGAGCCCTGCGTCCTCTCCCAGGGCCTCGGCTCCCCGCTGGGCGCTCCCGTCCCGAAGACGGCTGGCCGGAAAACCGCTGAGTGCCTGGGCTGACTTCGACTTCGTCTTAGCTCGTTTCACCATTTCACTTACACCCGCGACTTCCATCACGAGGGTACTGGCACTCCTCCTCCGGGATCAGAAAGGACACTGGGGTTACCCGTGAAGAGTCCGTACGGGTGGGAGTGTGCCGGCTCAAGCCAGACTCTGCCAAGCTGGACGCGCGTCCCTGGTCACGTGCTTACTTACATGGGACAGAACGTGACTCCGTCGGAAATGAGGGGGTCATTTGGGGGCTCAACTAACCCATCGTTAATTAATTAAACCTCCTGTCTACATACTCTGCCCGGGAACGCCACCCGTGCAGGATTTAGGACGTAAACAACGTAATACAAGTGTGTGTGTGTGTGTGTGTGTGTGTGTGTGTGTGTGTGTGCACGCAGAGTGGTTTGCAGGATGGGAGACTCCGTGCAGCCGGGTCCCCCGAGCTCGGCCGGGTCCGTGTCCTGGCCCCTCAACCCCAGGCACGTTGTGTGAGCCCCACACCTCATTTGTCTCCTCTGCAAAGTGGGGGTGAACCCTGGGTCCCGGGGTGGCCGGGAGGACCGGAGAACGTGGGGCCGGCACGCGGGGGGCACTGGGCGAGCACAGACGCAGCTGTGACGGCGGCTCCCGTACCAGCGCCCCCCAGACGACAGTGAAGCGTCCGTCAGACGGGACTCATTCTCCTTTTCGCTTAAAAGAAGCACCAGTCTCTTGGGCACCTGGTGGTGCGGCCGGTTGAGCGTCTGACTCTTGGTTTCGGCTCAGGTCATGTTCCCAGGGTCGTGGGATGGGGCCCTACGGGGGCTCCACAGTGAGTGGGGAGTTGGCTTCAGGTTCCTTCTCTCCCCTCTCTGCCCCTCCCCCCATGCGCACATGTGCTCGCTTGCTCTCTCAAATTACAAAAGAAAAAAAGAAAAAAGAGATCCAGGGATTGAACTAGCAAGAAAGCTTAAAAGAATTGGAATATTTTTTCCAGCTGTGGATCACAGCCCTGTCCTCAGCTGTGCTGACAGTTCAGCCTCGCTCCCTGAGCTGTAACTTTACTGGGAACATCCTGCTTCCCAGACCGGCCCCGGAGAGGAACCCGCATCCCGGCCGCCCTCCGGGTGCTGGGGTCACAGGGCTGGCAGCCCTCGGCTGGGACAGAACCGTTGGTCACATGAAGAAGGTGGCACACGGATGGCCGCTGGGCCGCAGTGTGGAGGAGTTTTTAAATCACTACTAGTCGTCCTCAGAGCTGGTTTCAGAGGTTTCCTGGCTGTTGGGTACAGACGATCAAGGCCGGTGACACCTCACACGCCTGTGTGACGTGTTCTCGGTGTGAGTCTTTCAAGTAAAAGGCAAACTCAGACTCCAGTGGCACTCGCGTCCCAGATGAGCAGCCCCCTCCCCACCAGCGGTGTCCTTTCCTTCACCCCAAACCGCAGCAGGTGACACGCACACCCTGACCAGAGCCCTGAACTCACCGAACCTGTCCCCCACCTGACATCGTCACCTGGGCTCTGCCGGTGTGAGAGCAGAGGTGCATTCACACGGAGGAGCTCCGAGCGCCAGCGTCACTGGGTCCCTGGCACCCCATCTCTGCGGCCAGCGCCCGGTGACTGCGGGCACGCCAACCGTCACCTCCAGCTCCTGAAGCCCTTTCCCCCTTCGTCACCTACAACAACCCTGAACCGTAACAAATGGCAGACGTCATGCATGGAACACAATACCTGCACTGAAGGACATGACAGCGGTCACCTTCGCCAGTGTGTGCACCGTGCTGGCGGTGGTGAGGGGCCCCGGGCACCTGTGTGGCTGTAGGCCTGCTCCTCAGCCCCTTCAACGTGGTGAACCCGGAGAGTTCTGAGAGACCAAAGCAGACAGAGC